>NC_086084.1:10699041-10999041 GCF_948474715.1 Cydia amplana | reverse complement strand
AACTTGAAACTTCGTAAAAAGGTATTTCATCAAAAGAGAAGAAAACTAATTACAGAGTTTTTGATAATTCATCCCCATGGTGGTGAAAAAGGGGTTGAAGATTTGTATAGAGGTCAAACATTCATTTGAGTGCGGGACTTTAATAGTTGTAAACTTTGTATATAGGCATATTATTAAAATACAAGAAAAGTAATTTCAGCGTTTGTAAAAATTCATCCCCTAAAATGGTTAAAAAGGGGTTGAAAGTTTGTATAGGGTTCAAATTTTATTTAAAGCTAGGAACTTCAAACTTCGTAAATAGGTAGTTAAGTAGTAGGTTTTATTAAATAGAGGACATGAAAATCTTCTGGTTGAGAGGGATTATATCGAGAACAATTTTATTCAGTTAGGGGCTTGAAGCTTCGTAGGTTGTGAAAGACAAGTATCATGCGTTGTAATATTAATAATTAACAAATGATTAACCGTCTTACTGCGATCTTTTGCTGCATAATGTTCTAAGCTAATGTAGAATATATAACCACCAATATACAAATCCACGCGTACGAAGTCGCGGGCAACAGCTAGTTATTATAAGTCTGACAAATAGGTAGGTAATAGGCAATAGCTAGGTATCTAATCTACAGTAGGTATGGACCCGATTAAAAGTGAATTACTCACTTGAAAATAAACACACAATTTTTTTTATAACATTTATTCCTTATCCCTTACCATAATGCCCCCACTTCCCATTCCCCCATCCACTCCAAGCGGCCCCCCCACTCCCACCATAGATCCTAGTGCCCGGACCAGACCTATACAAGCCGTAGCTGCTGCCAGCCAGGCCCGACTTCCCGAACGGTAGATCCTCTGATACGCTTGCGTAGCTGCTTCCTATAACGCCTGATATACCAGTTCTGTACGAGCTCCCGATGATACCAGTGGGGGCAGCATTGCTTCCGTAGGTACCAGTCAGGCTGAAGGTGAGAGGGATGTGGATGCCTCGGATCCCGTATGATGGCTGGGCTGGCCAGAATGTTCGCGCTTGTGGTTCTTCAAACTCATCATCATCTGAAAGTAAGGTAAGAAGTTACGAGTCGGAGTTACCTAATTGGAAACGGCTATGATTGTTATTGGATCAGTTACTAATTGTCTATAATACGACTATTATGTATAAGTATGTATAACATTTCATCTAATAAAATCGGTACTTAATATACTTGTTGAGTCCCTTCTCTACTTTGGTACCTACCTAGAGGTACCTACAGTGCACTAAACTACTCATCACAAAAAATATATGACATTTTAACTACTTATTATACAACCAGCACCATTTTATGAGTAATTTCTGTCATCAAACTTCCCCATGTCACCTAAATACTACAATGTCATTCATTTGTTTCACTTAAAAAACCGAACTTGTTTTCAACACAATAAACAATTTTTTTTTTAATATTTATTAAATCAAGATATGAGTTTAGGTATTAATTATTTATAATTGCGAGTCGTTTATAATGTGGTTGCACCATCGACGACCCATTAAAATTACCATTCGTAAACCTTATTTCAACGAGATAAGATCTATTTTTGACCTCATAAAGGTGTAGTATACGGTTATTCCCCTGATCCCGGATGTGTGGGCGCACGAAGCCCTTCATATGGCCAGCTATGTCGCTGGTCTGGTTTACAGCACTTAAAATTCTTTACTTTAATGTCAATTACACGAGTTTTGAGTCTTTACCTATAACGTAGGCCCTACCTATATAGAGTCCTTCGCAAGTTCTACGTCAAGCAGGTAGGTAGGTACTTATACTTAATTTACTTCTGTAAAGTCAGTGGACACCCAGCTTAGACAGACTCTAGTACACGTACCACGAGTCACTGACAATGTCAACATTGACATATATGCTAACGTCTACGTATTTTACATTTTATACATCTCGCTCGCCCTAATATGCCAGTATCTACGAGCGAGATGCATAGAAAGTAGGTAAGTAAGTTGCGTTCACGCTATGCTGGCTTCATGAGAAGGTTATTAGATTGTAGAGTCTGTGCGGAAAGAGAAGAGTCGTGGAATGTATGGGGCCCAATACATTCCACGACTCTTCTCTTTCTATAGTGTATACAGTGTGGAAAGATAAGTCGGGCCCTGGAGGGAAACTACGTTACGTTAAATCCTTAAGCTGGCTCATTTTACTTAATGGAGACATTCCTTTATTTTTAAAAAGAAACAAAACTGCATTCAAAGTATTTTTCTTTTTTTCTTCAATTTGGCTTGTCTAAAAAAATCTTGAGTACTAAATATTATATTTTATGGATTTTTTGTACGACAGACGAGTTTAAGACCTAATGTTTCTTGGAGAAATGTTATCACTAACATTAACTGTAGCGACTAGTAGAATAAAATTGCGAGTTTTTATTTTTTTGAATTTTTAGTCGGTTTGAGTCCCGGGCGAGGCAAGCGAGTTTTAGAAAATCTTTGAATGCAGTCTTGTTTCTTTTTAAAAATAACGGAATGTCTCCTTTAAGTAAAATGAGCCACCTTAAGGATTTAAGGTAGTTTCCCTCCAAGGCCCGACTTATCTTTCCACACTGTATAGGTACCCATTTGTTAAGTAGGTAATTATAGGTATCTAATTATATATATTGTTGTCACAATTATCTCATTCGCGTTGTCTTAGCTGTGGTGTCGGGTTTCCTTTGCATTAGTTAATGTGTTAATAGCACATTTTGCATAAATACTACGATGTGCGAGCACTATGCACAATATTTTTATACACCACAGGTTTTACAATACGACCCTCATTCAATTCCAAACTTGATTTTTGAAGTGAAAACTTCTTTAGCGGCGTTGTGCACTTTTTGTGATGCGGAAAAAATGTTAAACTCGCGAGAGCGTAAGACGTAATGGCTCCTCTACACGATGGGCCAGCGCCGGCCACTCCAAGGGACGCAGCCATGCGGTAGAATGAGATAGCAATATCACTTGCTCCCTCTAACGCATAAATGCGTCCCTTGGAGTAGCCAGCGTTGGCCCATCGTGTAGAGGAGCCATAAGACGTAACCCTCTCTTTCTACCGCGCGGCGAAAATGTATGCCTGAGCCTGCTGTTTCGTTTTTATCCACCAAAGAACTTTAGTCATAACGTATCATAATCAGGTCAATTATTTAAAACTGGACTTTTATATTAAGCAATAAAGCTCAATGTTCTAATCTAGTACGGGCTGAAATACGAGGATCTCACAGTTACATTCAAACTTTATTATCACTCAAATATAATTCAATAAAGCTACATCTTGATGAAATCGCTAATAAAAGTGAACTCTAGTACTGGTGAATAAAACTCAAAATATCATGACCAAATATATTTAGATGCGAGGTCTGCAAGGTAACTTTACAATTTCTATTCGAATTTTAAACAATTAACGCTACAAATTTAAGCTCACTGACCAGCAATTTCGGAACTAAAGTTTTTCAATAGAAAGGAGGATCGGTCAATTATACATAGTGCTGCAGACATTTTGGACTAGTCATTGAGTTTTCACTTCTGTCGGCACTCCCGAAGTGCAATCCGTTGTTTTTTTTCTTATGCAAAGTGTTTGTTGGACTTGCATAGGGGCATCTTGCCCCTGTTTCATTACGCTGACAATTGTCGCCTCACATGGACAATTCACCGTATATTTCTGGTCCATCAAGTAAATATTGACGCAACGTATCTTCGGCTCCTTACCAACCCAGAAATGTACAGGAAATTCGTGAAATATTAGTCCCCTCGTCCCCTGGTAACCACGGCAGAATTTTTAGGAGTACCGCCGGTTGATCATTGTGAACACTTATTTAGGTGGTTCCCCATATTAATTTGTTAGGCTGGTTTTAGTGTCATGTGGACCGTGACGGACGTGCGGATCGCTCCGCACCGGACCAATATGTATTAAGTTCAGGGAGCGTTAGAGTGGTCCGCGCTGACGACTGTCCGCGCAGACAGCTTTCTCATACACTTTGGCCATCCGCACGGACGGTCCGCGTGACACTAAAACCAGCCTTAAATAAATTTGTGATCAACCATTAATCGATTGAATACCGTTAATACGCCAGGACCAAGAAGTCCACGAATTGTTTGGCTCTCCCATAGAAAACAATACAATACATTTACGTCACCCTAGGCCCGTAAGTGGTATTTTCTCCCCGCAACGCGAGGCCCTGGCTAAGGCAAGACGTGAAACTTTAGAAAAACCACGGGCGGTAATTCGTAAAGCCCCAGAGGGGCTACCGCGAACCACGTTCGACGTGTTGCCTCCCTGTCATACTTACGTACGAATGTACAAGTGCGACAGAGAGGCAACACGTCGAACGTGGTTCGCGGTAGGCCCTCTGATCGCATATTTATGGCCCACACCTTCGGTTCGGGCCACAAACACCTGCGATCTGGAGCCTCCGAATTCACCTCCAGGTATGTAATGTACTATTGTTTCACGATTTCGGGTTTATTCCCATAGTAAAAGTTGTTATACTGACATGGATAGCAGGTAGATAAAATATAAAAATACACCTACACCTCGCAAAATATTGACTAAAGACTTCTCGAACTCTGTATAAGCTTTTACAAGGTCACCCCTGTTTTGCGTCTAAAATACGAGTACTAAGTAGGTACGCTGCGAGCCACAACCACAACACAACAGGAACAATTTCAAGTTTAAAATTTATTTGGCTAGCACTCCTTATTAGAAGGTCAACCGAGGTAAATGCGTCACTTGAGGTAAATGCGTCTTTTAAAGATTTCTTCTAAACGGAACATTTTAGAATTATTGCAACCCTCTCTGTTTGAAGTGTGATCACTGAACTTTTAATGCAGACGGCTATAATAGTTATAATATGTTGTGTTTCGAAGATATCTTCAAATGCCGTATTTACCAGAAGAGGTAACATTTATAATATTACTAGCGACCCGCCCCGACTTCGCACGGGTTAACAAATTATACATAAACCTTCCTCTTGAATTTCACTCTATTTATTAAAAAAAAACACATCAGAATCCGTTGCGTAGTTTTAAAGATCTAAGCATACATACAGACAGACAGACAGGTAAGCGACTTTGTTTTATACTATGTCGTGATAGTGATATAGTATAGTATGGATTAAGTAGTCATAGAACTACTACATTTAGATAAAAGTTTAAGTGGACACGTAGATATTCAATTTAATATTGGACAATAGTTGTGAGTGGACTGTTGGATGAGATTACGGTACCTATATACTAATAAATAAGTGTTACCTAAATGTTGTTCTTCATCCGGCTCCGTGGTAGGTTCAGCCGGCACCCCAGACCACTCAGATAGAGCTCTCGGCTCGCCCGTCAGCGGAGGGCTCGGAGACAAGTACAGAGCTGGGTCTAACACGGCGGCCTGGACCGTGTAGGCCACCAGACATGCTAACAACACCTGTAACAGAGCAAGATTTTGGGAGAAAAGAGTTTAGGTTCCGAAACGAGCCGGGGTTGGAACCCGCGACCTCCGGATTGAACAAGTTTTTGGAAAAAAAATCATTTTTGGTACAAGCTTTTATCGCTGACTGTACTTTTCTTACGACAGACAACTAATACTCATCGAGATAATTCTAAAAACCCCTAACACAATTAGGTTGCGTTGTTTCATCACAGAGTTCCTATGGCCACCTCCTGTCTCCATCATCCGATCAGCTCGATGGTACCATAATATTGCATTGTCATCCGATTTATATATGCATGCAAAATTTCAGCTCAATCGGAAACCGGGAAGTGGATCAAATTTAACTTGCAAGATTTGATTACAGACAACGGTCAGGTGGAAAGTAAATAAAAGCTTGTAAAAAAGCTTGTAAAATCCTAGGGAATTACAAACACAAGGCAATCAACTCAAACACATGACTATCAATCAGTGAAATCATTGAAAATTGCCCGATGCCATGGTTTACCTGCCAATATGTATAAAGCATTAGTTAAACTACTTAGGTGCTTGTTTTAAGTGTGTTTGCGTGACTTGCAATAAGTATAATAGGTACCTACAGCCATGTACATCAGTAGGTACCTACCATTTACATTTTCCTTAATGCAGATAATTTAGATTGTGTTGCTTTTGTAAAAAAAAGGGGTCATTGACTTTAAATTTTACTGTGCGACGCACGAAGACTACTTAATGCACAGAATTAGAAATGTTATCCTCAAAATTACATAAAGGCTCGTACTTGATTTGACGACAGGCTGAAAGTGATACATACATATTTGTTAAAAAGAGACACAATAAGGGGTTACAAACAACAAACAGTAGCTATAATGGCTAATGTAAAAAGATGCTGCGGCAGGTAAGTCGAATTTTAATTTAAACCGTCAGTCCTGGCATGTTTGAGAGAATCGTGATACGGTAGGCAAACGTCAGCTTTCTTCACGTTCTCAAGTCAAATAGGGTCCTTTTAGGTAAGATAGGTATTTCCACCAGTGGCACAAATTCGAGACCTCTTCCAACTGATTTCCAACAACTGTTTATATACACGTTTTTATATCCCTTAGCTTGTTCAGCCAATATATATTAAATAAGTAGGTAATTATATAACTAAAGTTAATTCCAAAAGAATTGTTAACCTAAGTGCCGTCAATATAATATTAATATTACAGTCAAAATGTCCCTTATAAAAAAAAGGACTTACCTGAATTTTACACATTTCGCCAAATGTCACATGAAATGTTAATTGCTCGAAATCAAAATTCTAACAAGAAACTGCTACTGTACCAAAAACCAGACAGCACTATACGTAAATGAGGATGAGATGGAAGTGATGCTTTCCAAGGGATAGCCTTTCTCCCACCTGTCGTTTTACGGCCTATATGGCGGCCAAGGGCGGTCGACGCATGCTTACGTAATGTGAAAGTGCATTTATCGGATTTTATTACCGAGTTCGACTACCTACTTAACTTAAAATGGGAGTACATACTTTCCTGCTACAATACACATCCTTATCTAAAGTGCTTGAAGGTAGCCTGAGCATTATTGTGTCGCCATCAGATATATCGGATCGGCCAAGGTGCTCACAAATATCTGAGCTTGCTTCTATTGTCAAGGCGTTAGAGTGCTTGTTCAGATATTGTGAATACCTTGCCCGCTCTGATATATCTGATGGCGACTGTACCTAATCACCACGTGATTTTACTATCTTTATTTGTCGTGCCCTACAGGTTGTCATAATGTAATTTTGCAAAGGATCGAACTATAGGAAAACTTCATAAAATGAGGTCCACAGTCCACACCCTCGTTAAAACTGATACCAGTGTCAAATTGACATATTCGCTAACTTCTGCGTAACTTACTCTTTATACATCTCGCTCGCACTAATATCTAATATGTTAGTACGCGCGAGATATACCGTAAAATGGGGTGAGTAGGGTCAAAACTGAAATTCAAACCTTGATAACATTTTATTTTTACATATGAAAACTGAATGGTGTATATAATAAGTGTTCTGGACGTTTGTATTTTACTTTTTATTTTATTTTGGGTAGTTTCATGTTCCATAACTTTGACGATAAAGTGGAAAACACCTCACTCCGTAGTGCCTCGTATTTGGGGTGTGAGGGGTTTTCATACAAAGGTGATTTTTGGAAGATTGTTGAATCGATTTTTTTTTATTATGCGTATAATACTATAGCTCCATTTTAAATTGGAATACATTATTTTTATAGCAGTAGCCTTAAAATCCCTTCTCACCCCCCTCTCAAACCTTCTCTCCCCATTCATAACCCACCAAAACCTACTCACCCCGTTTTACGGTACATTGAAAGTAAGTTACGCTCACGCTAGCAAATAATATATGTCAGTGTCAAATTGGTGGTAAGGCTTCTATGTATCTAATTAACTAATAACTTGGGATTTCGGATACACATAAGTATGTACGTTACCTACTAAAGATCAAAAGTGCTCCTCAAGTTTTCGGTGTTAATTTTTCAAGAATGTACTTAGTAATTTCCAATTCTATACAGGTAAAAATTAATAATGTTTATGGGTACCTACTGTACCTAGACCTAGATGTCCTAGATTAAGTACCTAATAGGTACCCGTAAGTTAAGATTAACATGATGATACCATGTGCGTTAGCCAGATAGCATATTTTAGGCATTATCTAGGCACAACAATGTAAACAACACATGGAAAACATGCTGACCGCAGAAATTAATAATCGTATTAATAATCCTTTTAACTGCTCGGGTGAATCACTAAACGTACGGGTTCTTCGGAAAAACCACAAGTTACTCATTCTTAGTAAATATTTACGCTAAACGTACCTGAGACAGACGATCAACCTAAGTCGATCAAAGAATCAGTGACGTAGACTAAACTAAACATTAAATTGTTTATGGGTTGGTGAAGGTGAATGGTAAGTTTCGACCGTGGCAGCTTTCAAAATGGCTGTAGTTCCGGTAAACAAATGACAGTTAGATAGCGTCCGTATAAGTTAGCTTTTATACAGCGTGACTCGTGAACAGGACCAACCTTACGCAATATGTAAATGGTAAGCTAGGGCACTATTTAACTTAGTTCGTACCTATAAGGAAACTCATTTTCATACGTATTTGACGTTTATGGCAGTAAAAGCAAAAAGTCTGTGCAGCATGTGCAGCAAGAGAAGGTATGAAGATGGGTCAATCAACTATTTCTTGTTGTTATTCTGTCCCATCAGCGAAGAGAGACAATAGTAGCATAGATTGTTAGACGAACTGCTGTACCATGTTCTACTAACTTGCTCAGTAGATGTCCCATTATGAAAAGGTCTTATAACTACCATAAAATGCAAGTTTGGTTCATTTAAATACGAAAAACCTAGAATTTTAAGAGTAACTCAGGAGACCGTAACCATAGCAACGTGTGACAAGAAAAAGTTGATTAACCCAGATAGTAGGAGACCAGACCAGCTATCATGGTCGCATTTTTATCACCTGTCATGCCATGCGTCACTTTCGCACTTACATATTTGTTAGAACGTGACAGCCATAGTGACAAATGATAAAGAGCCGGCCATCTTAGCCCTACAGCCCTAGTAGCACGGTCGCATTTTTATCGTTTATCACCATGCCTGTCACGTTCTAACAAGTATGTAAGTGCGAAAGTGATGGGCATAGTGATAGTCGATAAAAATGGAACCGTGCTGAGCCCGCAGTAGGTCTAAGATGGCCGGCTCTTTATCATTTGTCACCATGGCTGTCACGTTCTAACAAATATGTACTTGCGAAAGTGACGCATAGCATGACATGCAGGTGATAAAAATGCGACCATGATAGTTTTGCTCAGACCACAGGGTCTGGGCAAAACTAAAGGGTAGGCTAAGTAAGAAGCATAATATATTTCATTGTCTAATTATTTCCTTCGACCACAAGTCGTAAAGAACTAAAGGACAGCCTGTGTTCCATATTTTAGATGTGAATTTCCATGTCTTGATAGAAGAACACATACCTATGTATAGGTTGTTCACTTTTGAAATTTTATATGTTATAGCTACAATCAGTAAGTTATAATAATATTATATTTAATTTTAAAATCAGCAGCAGCAGTTTACTAGCCAACTATATAACAGGTACCTACCCATCTACATTATAATTCTAATCTATAATTCTATTGTAACACCTTTTTTAGGGTTCCGTAGCCAAATGGCAAAAAACGGAACCCTTATAGATTCGTCATGTCTGTCTGTCTGTCCGTCCGTATGTCACAGCCACTTTTCTCCGAAACTATAAGAACTATACTGTTGAAACTTGGTAAGTAGATGTATTCTGTGAACCTCATTAAGATTTTCACACAAAAATAGAAAAAAAACAATAAATTTTTGGGGTTCCCCATACTTCGAACTGAAACTCAAAAATTTTTTTTTCATCAAACCCATACGTGTGGGGTATCTATGGATAGGTCTTCAAAAATGATATTGAGGTTTCTAATATCATTTTTTTCTAAACTGAATAGTTTGCGCGAGAGACACTTCCAAAGTGGTAAAATGTGTGTCCCCCCCTGTAACTTCTAAAATAAGAGAATGATAATACTAAAAAATATATATGATGTACATTACCATGTAAACTTCCACCGAAAATTGGTTTGAACGAGATCTAGTAAGTAGTTTTTTTTTATACGTCATAAATCGCCTAAATACGGAACCCTTCATGGGCGAGTCCGACTCGCACTTGGCCGCTTTTTTATAGATTAAACATAATGCAAAGTAATCATTTCTATCGAATATTAAGCAAAAAGTAGAATTTGATTCATAAATTAAATAGCGGTGACTTTGAAGCGGCCAAGTTCAGCGAACAATGTTATTGACCTCTGAGGGCCTACCGCGAACCACGTTCGACGTGATGCCTCCCTGTCACACTTACGTACGAATTTACAAGCGCGACAGAGAGGCAACGCGTCGAACGTGGTTCGCGGTAGGCCTGGAGAGATGTATAACTAATTTATCCCATAGAAGACCACAGCTATAATTAACGTCGCTTTATCGAATTTAAACTGTTGTGAGACATACTAACATTGAATAATTTTACGGTTTAGAGCCAGCGGTCGGCAACCTTTTAGCAGCTAAAGGGCCACATAGTAGTTAACGAAGTTGACGCGGGCCGTACTTTATCTCTTTATCAGACATTGTCATTTGTCAATATTACATACAAAATAGCCAGAGAGGGTCGCGGGCGGCAAGTGACAGGTTCACGGGCCGCAGGTTGCCGACCGCTGGTTTACACTCACTTGTGTTAACATGTCGCGTGAGTGACTTAAAACAAGTGAGTCTAAACCGTAAAATTATTCAATGTCGCTTAATCAATCTATAAGTACACATATATATGTAGTGTTCCTTTCCTGATAGACAGTACAGTTGCCAGAGCTCCCAAGGATGTACTTATTGTCTGTGCGTTGTGTGGAATCTACTTAGATACCTTTTTATACTTATTACTTACTGGTTGTAGTCCCATAATCTGTCAACACAGTAAATCATGTAGCTCTATTACAAGTTAACTTTAGAAGTTAATAAACTTGCCTAAGTTTTAACTGAACTCAAAAATAATTTGATTAAGTTTTTATAAGTGACCACAAAAAATATGAAAAACAAAACATATCGACATTATCGACTTCATTTTCTAAATTACAAAAATAAACAAAACTAAATGCACTTAACAAAATATTAATCCCCGATAATTTAATAAGAGTTATCATTACAAACGTTATTATTTTGTAACCATACCAATAATAATATACACACTTATGTAGGACGATGGTACTTAAAAGGGGACTAGGGTTTGGTGCCTCTGAGCGGCCAAAAAAGACTATCCTATGAGGTGAAAAAGATCTGTGCTAAAATCAAGCGTTTAGCAAAAAATCGGCTCGAGGAATCGAGTCAACATTAACATATTTGACGACTGGTCTGGCCTAGTGGGTAGTGACTGTAGTGAGTATATAGTGACCCTGTGCCTGTGAAGCCGCGGTCCTGGATTCGAATCCCGGTAAGGGCATTTATTTGTGTGATGAGCACAGATATTTGTTCCTGAGTCCTGAGTTTTCTATATATTTATGTATTTGCATTATTATATATATCGTTGTCTGAGTATCTACCCACAACACAAGCCTTCTTGAGCTTACTGTGGAACTTAGTCAATCAGTGTAAGAATGTCCTATAATATTTATTTATTTATACCTACATAATAACACTAACCTAAATAGGTAAGTAATAGAAACAGAAATCAACTTTAGTTAATTTATTTAAATTTTATTATAATGACCTCTTCCTATAAAGACAAATGTTGGTCATCCAAAATGAAGGTCATAATCTACATTTTGTCGCCACTGTTGCTGTTGGTAAATAAACGATTAAAAAGTATTAGTGGGGAACTCTCACAAAACTCGTTTATCAGCTTTTTGTGGGCTCGGCCACTACGTAAGCTGTATCTGCATCCTTATAGGTACTTGGTTATTCGTAAATGTGACATGTAACAAAAATGTATTTATCGTAGGTAATGAAAGAATGTACCTATAACTACTCCGGTAAATCCGGAAAGATTGCAATTCATTTACATGTTAAAATGTAGTTGAAAAATAATGTACCGTAAAAGCATCGTAAAAATTTAATAATAACTAACTAAATAACTTTTGCTTTGGTGGGCAAAGCTATGTTAAAGGGCAAAGTTTTATACTTTTACGGTATGTGCACGTGTACACGTGAAACAGTCACATGACCTATCGTAGCATTGTGTTATCCCGATACATTTTTATTCGAACGGCGTACGTCGATGTACGCTTGTCATCTTCGATAGATAGGCCCCCAGTGGTGTTGCATACAGGAATTTACATTTCGGCGGCTTGTGTTAGTAGGTAACCAACAAATGCTCAAAAAAACAGTCTTCGTATTTAACAACTTTCCAAGAAAACATTTCAAACATGAAGTGGTCTGCGGTTATTTTTATTGTGTAATTTATATTTTTAGGTAAGTGTAAGAGATTATCGGTAATCAGCTGAAAAGTAAGCAACATTCGGGCGAATACCGAATATTCGGCAAAGTGGCCGAATAGGCCGAATACAGAATAGTTGCCGAATATTCGTGGCATCTCTAGTAGACATACCTTTTGCTCTAGCTATTTTACTCCAAATTCGAATGAGATAAAATTCCGCTCTAGCATGTTTATTTATGGCGATCCTACGCTAAAATACCTAGGCTATATAGGCACCATCGTCCACACTTCGTAACTGACGATTCGTAGGTACTTAAACCTTTTGTAAAGACGCATAAATTGCTTACTGATCCCCATCAGTACGTCATAATCGGGGGAAGGGTCCCCCGATGTTAAGTGCATGGATGTGGATGTTAAGTGTTGCTGACATTCTCATCTACATACCGCGGTGCTATAGGCAATGGGGTTGTAGAAGTTATTGTGAAAACATTAGAAAAAGTATAAAAGAGTATTTATATCTAGATATCAAAAGGAGGCCGTCATCTGCACTCCCCACCCTAGTGCGCAAACTAGCACTAATCAGCTAAGGGTACAGGAGCCACGCGCGCCACAGACCGGCGCAGCACGCCGGTAGCGGTGCTGATGTCGACTACTCTGATGCGGCCGTCTTTTCCAGGCAGAACACTTTTTATTAGGCCTCGTGGCCATACGTTTCGAGGTGAATCAGGGTCAAGGCTTTCATAGGCGGAGAGTTGTTGTGTACTGTAGATTGTAATTTAAATGTCTTCAGAGGGAAAAATCCAGTTTTATTTAGGAAACCACAAAACATACATCTTTGTAGGAAAGAAAATTATAGTCATGATTATTTTCATCAAAGCACTGTAATTTTCATTGTCATGGTCAAAAAAGTGCCAACAGTTTGAGCGACTGCTTTGCCATATTTAGTAATGTAGTTACACTTTTGTAGGAGTAGTACACATTTTGAAAAGTGTACTGTACGTAAGTGTATATAAATACGCACACTTTTAAAAATTTGTGGCTTAATACGTTCACTTTAGCAGTTTAGTTAAAGTTCCCTATCTGCACAGTATATTAGCTTGGAAAAGCTCATTATCACTGGCCGCATGGCAAGGAAGCGCAGGGATGGACGTATGTCCACACGTTGGGGGAACAGAATAACGTCAGTGACAAACGCCACACTGCAGGCTAGCATGCACTGGGCCCAGGACAGAGCGGCCTGGAGAGCACTGGTGAAGAGTGCCTACAATCGTCACGTCCCTCAGCCATGAGGTTACGACAAGGAAGAAGTATATTAAGCGCATTTTCACCGTACTTCCTAAAAAATTTTTACTGAGTTACGAAAACTTATGGTCGTTATCCTCTATTCGCCCATACGTCAAACCTTGCCAAGCAAAATGAAATTTTATTTTGTCAACACAAAGTTCAAATTAGAATGGAACAGGAGACCTTTTTATAGGTCTCTGGGCGGGTAGAGGATAGGTAACATCTCTGGTACATTTTATAATGTAAGCCTTTTTTTTCACGGGGTGGGAATGTATTTACGCACGGTATGTGGGACTCGCCGCTCCTTATTCCTCTCTTGGCGAGAGGGCGGTGCAGGGGACCGATTTTTGAAATTCGACCGCTTGATTTCGTGTATTTCGTTCTGTAATATCTCCACTACTAGGCATGTATAGCCTGACCAGTAATATATGATAATTGTCAAGAGGGCGCTGTTATTCTCATGTATAGGGTGACAAATCAGTGTAGTATGAAAAAATTAGTTCCAGTGAAATTCCGCAACATGGCGCACCCTCAATAGATCCTGGTTCACCTATAAGTTCTACTAATAGAATTGAAAACGAGTGGTCAATACCACTAGATTCCCAATTTCTATCGCTCGAATTTCAAAAATTACCATTTCGCCGTTTTCCACCGATTTTCGAGTGACAAAATCGAGCGATCGAAATTCAAAAAGCGGCCAAGTGCGAGTCGGACTCGCCCATGAAGGGTTCCGTATTTAGGCGATTTATGACGTATAAAAAAAAACTACTTACTAGATCTCGTTCACACCAATTTTCGGTGGAAGTTTACATGGTAATGTACATCATATATATTTTTTAGTATTATCATTCTCTTATTTTAGAAGTTACAGGGGGGGGACACACATTTTACCACTTTGGAAGTGTCTCTCGCGCAAACTATTCAGTTTAGAAATCCATAGATACCCCACACGTATGGGTTTTATGAAAAAAAAAATTTTTGAGTTTCAGTTCGAAGTATGGGGAACCCCAAAAATTTATTGTTTTTTTCTATTTTTGTGTGAAAATCTTAATGAGGTTCACAGAATACATCTACTTACCAAGTTTCAACAGTATAGTTCTTATAGTTTCGGAGAAAAGTGGCTGTGACATACGGACGGACAGACAGACAGACATGACGAATCTATAAGGGTTCCGTTTTTTGCCATTTGGCTACGGAACCCTAAAAATCGGCTCCCAGTAAGGATGCAGCATAAAAATTTGCTTTAGATAGTTTAGATTCCCTTAACTTTGCGATTTCTACAGGAATGACGAGAACGAGTTCATAATAGGTACTAAAGATAAGTAGGTATGACGCTAAAATACCCTGTCTACTGCCGGTAAAATGTTCAGTAATTTAGAGCTCTAATTTAAATATATTAGCTGCGTTAGGTACTGAGTTTAAACCTGTGATTCCATTGAACCTGTGTTGACTTTCCAATCAATTCTTTCATATTTTTGTTGTCACCATGTGAGGATCTGATGATGTGATTCCGGAGAAATTCAGGCAGTTCTTAAAATATTATAGGCACAACTGTGGCGATGTTGGTTTTTTTTATAGCTTACTAAAAGATACCGCTACAAAAAAAAATACTGTCGTATACGTAATTAGCAAATTAACGGTATTCAATTGTGTCTCTGGTAACAATTGCATCCATGTCCGCCCGGCTTCCGCATCCCCATGCGCTAAGCTACTATTAACACAATTTTGCCGTATCATTGTCACAAGAAATTTTATTAGGTTTTCGCATCCCATATATCTATGATTATATGTCTATAATTTTCATCGTTAGCTTATATGAGTTAATTACTACCTATTAAAAAAAAATGGTATATAATATATAGGTACCATTTTCGCATACCTGCGGAATGGTATCATCATCATCATCATCATCTCATCTACTAGTCGTTTTCGGCCACAGCGACTGCTTTCTACCGCTGAGAGCGTCGCTGTTGCGCTCTCAGGTGACTGACATAGCCAATCTATTCAGCAAATGTGCGACCACACTCGCTGGATTGGGATGGCGTATGAGCGCCAAACTATCTCGACGGAAATGGGCGCCGTTCATCCCTTGTACTATTTACAATTTTTTTCATTGATAAAATTTATTAACGATCTATTAACTAGGTTGCACCATGCATTGGGATAGCTTCGAAAGCGTCGTAATTTTGAAAATTGACAATATCTACTTAACTTAGAAGCACTACCTACCGTAGTAACAATAGGTAAGTAAAATGTCTTGGTAAGCGTTGCAGTTGCATATGTTGCCAAGGTATGATTAAGTAGTTTACTGGTTTTCAAAATTACCCCGCCTTCTAAGTTAACCCAAAGCACCTTATGTTGAAGATGGTACTTAACAGCGACACTCTTGGCTGACCATTCGTGGACCCTGTATCTCCGCAATAAAGTGTATGAATTGTCAATGAACAGTCTGGACGATGGTAGGTACATTGTTGAAGAAAGACCTATAGCTCACACAAGCGAGTCGAGTTCCAGAAAAACCAGACCAGTGTAACCAGACCTCGAGATCCGTAAGAAGAACACCAACTCCAAGAGCGCATTTATACTGGGTCCCTTGAACTTTCGACTCGCCCTTAGAATTCTCGTCTTGGACTCGCTGAATGCCACCTTTAGTTGTGGTACTTGTGATGCTTACAGCTGAGTCACTCATCTCTGGATATATAAGACCTCGTGTACGGATCACTGCACAGTACCTCAACTGTTGACACAATGAATACGGTGAGTACTTAGGTCTTCGATTCTTGTATTGATTTGTTTAAATAAATGTTGGTGGAAAAAAGCCATTGGCCTAATCGCGACGTTAGTTGCGGGCGGTGGGTAAAATATTGGGGTGATAATGATAAAATATGATGCGAATGTTTATTTTTGTATCTTTGTCTAATGTCAAATATTCCATAGTTGTTAGTGTTTGTCATTAAACTGTTAAACGCATAATAAATACTTAATGTCAACTTATTTTTGGGCCATCCTGTATGTTAAATTTCATGTTATAATTTTATTGTTATCAGTGTTATCACGCAAATATAATTGCTTTCCTAATGTACACACTTAATAATATAAAATAATAACTTTTGCCATCTTCTCATAACGCTAGAGCAAGATTGTGCACCACTAAAAAGTTTTTTTGTCTTTCTAAAAATGTAAAAAAAATAAGTTAAAGTGATTTTTAATTGACCACAGTAGTGTAAATATTATTATGAATTGGTTAATACAATGTTACTTTCGTTTTTTTTACTCACAAGTTGTAATTCTTTTAAGAACTTTAAAATTCTCATAATTTAACAGGCAAGGAAAATTTGTGAATTTGTAATAAAAAGAACTGGGGGCCGATTTTTGAACTTCTATCGCTCGATTTCGTCACTCGAAAATCGGTGGAAAACGGCGAAATGCTGATTTTTGAAATACGAGCGATAGAAATTTGGAATCTAGTGGTACTGACCACTCGATTTCAATTCTATTAGTATAATTTAAATGCCTAGTAATGGAGATATTATTTATTGAATAAAATACACGAAATCGAGTGGTCGAAATTCAAAAATCGGCCCCCTGGCACGAAATTAAACATTCACGCTATAACAGGGACGTAGGTGATTTAATTCTCTTTGTAGCAGGGTACAACATACTGAGCGGCACGTCGCATTTTACCGTCAGAGCGTGCGAGTGTTAAAAATTAAACACAAATAATGTTTAAATATTCTCATTGCAGATCCTTTGCTTCGGACTCGTGCTTTGCGCTACATTAGCGCTAACATCGGCCTATCCTGCCGAAAAGGCCCCCGAGGCCCCTAAAACTCCCGCGCTAGGGCAGGAGGCCGCTCCCGCGGTCGAAGCGGCAGAAGAGCTACAGCCCGAAGAGACCCGCTGGGGGCACGGTGGCGGCGGCGGGGGCCACGGCGGCGGCGGCTGGGGACGAGGAGGTGGATGGGGCCACGGAGGAGGATGGGGCGGCGGCGGGGGCTTCGGAGGGGGCCACGGAGGATGGGGGCGCGGCGGGGGCCACGGGCATGGAGGGTGGGGCCGTTAATACCTATAAACTAGACCTATAATCGATACCCGTTAAGAATTTGCATTTTTGGATGATTTTTTAAGATAAGATTAAACCAAGTGATTTTTACGACTGTTATGTGAAAAATAATACAAGTACTAATTTTGTAAACATAATTTTATTTAATACCTAACAGTAACTTACTATAGCAATTACAGTTTGCTGTCGGAAAGCAACGTTTGATGTACCCTACTTAGTGGAACCGCTGAAAAAAAAACTATGATTACCTAAATATATTTTTTTCAGCAGCTGAAAAAAGCTTTTTTTTGGCCAACTAAACATAGGCGGCGCGCGAACTCGTATACGATTTGAGTTACATTGCGGACTATTGAGGTTACGTCAATTCAGCCGACCGATCAAATGACGCAATGTAATGAAACTTGCATGCGAGTTCTCGCACCGTCTAAATGAGCCCTAACGCGATTATACAACTGCCCCAATATTAATGGGTAGTTCCGGATTGCGATAGGTATAGTACATCAAGATTAGAATCTGCAAGCCTGAGGGGCTACCGGGAAAACCGAAATTCACAAATTGCGGGGATCTTTCTCTTTTACTCCAATGAAGGCGTAATAAGAGTGACAGAGAAAAATGCCCGCAATTTGCGAACTTCGATTTTCGCGGTTATAGCCCTGGCCGCCGTGGTGTTTGGGAAGTCGCGGGTGACGTAATTGGGACGCTGGTATTTATGTAAATTTTGTTTATTAGGACGCGTTGCCGACTTAGATATAGCGAAATTATAAGTAATCAGTATTTTGACTGAACTAAGTCTGCTATGGACGGACAACGTTGTACCGGATGAAGTTTATATCAGGTAAATTTGGCTTACATATTCGCTACGTGCACGACTGGTGCTGCCCTCATTTTGTCGGACTTTTTATGTTAAATCTTATGGAGTAAAATTAGTTCAAGCGGCTGCCGCTAGTACTAATATCGGACATTCCATAAAATTACCTGTGTTTGTGACGATCAGCGCCACTTCCCCCTCCACCGACTTTTACCTGACAAGCCAAATTTACCTGAATAGTAGAATAATGAAGAATAGTCTTATCTTTATTCTTCTTATTCTTATCTCTCTCTTATTGTACCACTAAAATACTTTCATATTTCGGGAGAAGACTCATTTGCATTCATAACTTCTCTTACATGAATTATTCGATAAATATTGATAAATATAAATTTTTTCGTGATTTTCTTTAACAGCGGAATGCTATTTTGGTGTCACATAGACGCAGAACAGATGACAAATTTATAGACTAAAAAGGAGAAAATACAATAATCTAGGCCTTTATAATTTAAACATGAGAATTCCGACTAAATAACATATAGTAATAACGTTATCAGGAGCTCAAAACATTAGTAAAGAGTGTGTTGAACACCACATGGTGTTAATTGATATATTAATGTACAATAGGTATTTCAAAAACAAAATATACTAAACAAAGTAATTTTTTGTATAAGTAGCTTGCCAACAAACTGTCGTGCAGTTTGGCGAAAAAATATGTGTACCTAATGAATATTGCTGTGTGCATTTTAATAACAAAACTTCCGTGAGACAAAGACATGTTACATATATTAGAAAAAAAATACGTGAGTGACCCGTTTTCGTGTGCATTATATTGATTAAATAAAAAAAAAACAATGGCACATTAATAAACTGTATGAAGATGGGATACTGGTTGGTATTTTGATTGCGAAGAGGTCAAATCCACAATCCACATAAGACGCTCTATATAAGACCTCCTCCACTGACCACGGTGCACTTGTCATCTGTTGAGGACATCATGAACTCGGTGAGTGCTAAGGAATTCATTATAATTTTTAATATTGTCACAATGGGGTTGGCAACTGTCCAAGGTATAGACTCGATAAAGTGATTTTTGTGGCAAAATCGTGAATTTTAGTAGGTACAATATTCAAAATTGAACGATTTTGCGATGGAAATATTTACCTCACAATACCCCTATTGTAATTGGAATTAGATGGCCTGGATGCCAGCCCTGTAAGCCAAATCTCATAGCACAAAACTAGAGAAAGGGGCAAGTTATGATGACACCATCTATGCAAACCTTTGACAGTTGCCAACCCAACCCCATTTGAAAAGTATCGTAGTTCCGATTCTTTCTTGTGAGTTGGCAACATCGATGATTTTTAATGTGGGTAGGGTCACTTGTCGAACATTGAAACAATCGTACACAGTGAAACTTTGCGATATCTCGGAAACTAGGTGTTATCAGCTAGTGCCGTCTGTCAAGCAAGGGCAGGCTCAGGGACCCCCAGCACCTCCCCAATATGCGAGCGCGCCTCGGAGAAGGAGCACGTTGCTACGAGCGTTATTGTGAATTCGTGCGACAAAAGTAATATTTTTCATTTATGTTTCGCAATTTTTTACCAAGATATAGAGTCTAGTTTGGCGTTATTTAATTTTTTGTTGTGTTCTATGTGTATTAAAGTTACTTTGGAGCTAAATATTTTTAAATTTCTTTCACTCTTTGGTGCAGTTTTTTTTAATTGATTCAAAAAACACCCCTAGTCTCACAATGAAACATTTTTATGTAGTAAACAATGAAACTTGATATTCACTGAACACCAGTATTAGTACACAATGAAACAAACTCATTATTTTTTTAATTAATTAAAGACTATGTCCGAAATTTGTGAAACTAAAATACTATGAAAATTGATAATAATTTGTCTATCATATGACAAAATATAAGATACTTAACTTTAGAAATGGCTGAGATAGGATAGTTTATATGTTGAATGTTTCATTGATGGCAAGGTTAAGGTCACATGTCTAACATTGAAACAGTCGTTTATAAACACTATGTCGCAAGAAAGTGTATGATATCGAGCATGGAGATGCTTAAAACCCTCCCGCGTCCACCTAGTTGGCAATCATGCTCCGTGGACATAAAAGGCGCCTTTCTCGCAGCATGCCGTAAGTGCCGACCAGATTTTCGATTCACAATGAAACTTAGGTGTGCGTACAATGAAACAAGTCTTTCGCTTTTAGATATTTCAGCAATCTTATAACGATTCCATATTTCGGAAATCTTTTAAATAACAAATTTCATCCTACCACTATATTCTCCTTTCCTTTCTCATTAATTGATTGAAAGGATGTATGTATTAATGTAACTTATTTATTACAACGTTTCAATGTTTATTAAGGATGTTTCATGGTAGACTGTATATATTACATCTGTTTCACTGTAAAAATTAGAGTGTTTCATTGAAAACATGCACAAGTACACAATGAAACAAAACTAATTTTTCAAAAAAAGGTTTACAATACATAAACTGTTAAAGATAAGTAGAAAGGGCTCGCGGTCGAGTCCGTGTTTCGTTTACACGTTTCGAATACCCGTTTCCGAATAACACGTACACGGTTTTCTGGCCCGTTCCGCACGTTTAATTAAGAAACGTGTAATTAAGATCCGTTCCCACGGATAAACGGGTATTCGAAGGAACGGATCTTATTTACCCGTGGCTCCGGAGACGTCCTTGACGAGTAGCGAAGGAACGAACCGGCGTAGGTACTTAAGAGCTACAAATGAATAGACAAAAGATTCATGAGGAGTTTCTGTCATATTTAACCTTATTTCGTGGTTCATAGAGTCGAAATTCAATAAACGGTTTACAAAACCTTTTTCTGAGCAGGTACCTAGTTTTTGTTTGCAATGTTGCAATACGAGTAGAAAATTAGAAATACAGTAGGTATACCTACATGCTACATAATAGTATTTTATATAAGACTTCAAATACTAATACTTTATGGTTTATTATATAACTTGATAGCAATAAATATAAAGTGTTAGTAATAAAAAATAAAAGCAATAAAGAGTATAAAGAGAAGACTGTACGATAAAAACTGGCCATGCATGATCTGGTAATACATACAATATTCTTACCAATTGCACATTATTAAACAGTTCTAATAATCTGTAGATATAAGTCCTATAAGTATAATTATAATTAAAATTCAATCAATTGTCAATCATATTACTGATATTACCTACAATGTATGTGTGAGTTTTCTCGAATAGGTATATTTTATCGAATAAATATTCTGTCAATAAGAAATGTATATTTTTAATCGTATTATTTTTTAACTTACGTAAGCCAGGCATCTAGGTATTAAGTATTATAGTAAACCATGTAAAAATTGATAAATAAACATGACTGTGTATCTGCCGCTGCATTTGTTACAATTTCTTGTGTAGACGTGTTCACCTTATTACACCGACATAAAGCTTATAATTGGTTGTGGCAGTTCTGATAATGGTTTGGGAACCTACTTGTTTTCGGCGATATCAGACAAAAGGGTATTGGAAAACAACACGTTCTAATGAATGGAACACCAGCGGCCGGCATTTATTACCTGAACACTCGTGTGAAAGTGACCCAAGTGAACATGAATGATTACCAATTTTGAGATCTATCTTAATGTTCTTAACAATATAATCGCTAGGTAACCAAGGTAGCATGGGTTTCTTATTAAGGTTCTCGCGTGAAATCCTGCGTTTCGAATGCCGCTTGTGTGTACTTTTTTTTGCGTCGTTGGCAGATTTGCTCTTTTCGCTCAGCAGTAAATTGATAATAATAAGATTTGGTGCCCTCGGGAGGGTGCCCAGTACGCAGGCAGCGTTCCCGCGCTGGATTGTGATTGCAATTCTCTGCACGAGAAAGCTGCCCGCGCGGGGGTCGCCCGTTGCAAGAAGAAATAACCACGAAGTAATTCATACTTATTTTCTTAACTGTTATTTTTAACTAATATAGGTAGTATTTGTCTGCACATCTATTCTTCACGAAACTATATTACTTACACAAGTATACATGTATAAAATGTATTTCTTTGATTGAAATATAATAGGCTACATGACTAATTTTTTTTATGGTATCAATCTATCGGGTTTGTTTTTAGGATCAAATGTATATATGGGACCCATTGCATTAAAGTAACACAAAAGTCAGAAATTGTAGTCAAAGTCCGACAGTCGCAGTTCACTCGCGAAATGCCCTAAACAAAACGGCCAGAGGCCGTGACGTCATCGCCCATCTTGTAGTATGGACAAAACAAGAAAATTGCGTTTTTGTCGGTGAAATATTGCGTTTATGTATATAGTTGCTATACAATATTTTTTTGGATGAAATGTAAGGAATCTAATGGTACCCTTACTTTTATCGTTTTTGGAAGTTAAAAAAACTTAAATTTTGAAATTTTCAGGTCCTGTAATTTTGTAATTTTTCAATATTTTATTTTAATATCCACATTATTGTGATAAATTGCTCGTTTGCTATCTATTTTACTAGATTTTGTTATAAAATTCAACATGTGTCATCATCCCTATTATATTAATTATGTAATTAATAATGAATATGTTAGCTTAAAAGCAATAATAGTAAAAAAATTAAGGTTTTAATTTAAACTAGGGACGAGTAGGTTTAAAATTAAAAATAGTAGACAATATAGGATAGGGACACCTACTTCGGTTAATATATTGTATAGTTAGCTAAATATGTTATATCAACACAGTTATAAATAAATTTAAAAAAATCGTACGCCAAACGAGTTCATCTGAAGTCAACATTCAATATTAGACCTTACATACCCAGACCTAGAGCATTGATTGGGTCAACCTGTTTCGGATCCGTTCGGGCCGGTGTTAAGTACCCGTGTAAACGGAGATACGTATCTGAGAAACGTGTCTTGGGAACGTTTATTGGATACGTATCCGGATCCCGGCGGTTCTGTGTAAACCGTGTTCTTAGCACCGCCGGGCTTAAGAACACGGGTATTCGTTTCGGCGTGTAACACGGATACCGGGAGCCCTTAGAAACCTTGAATGCCATACGATAGCCAACTAAATTGTTTATCTTCATGCGAAGTGTCATACTCGTAAGTTTAAAAACACCAGAGATAGAAAGGCTTGAACTTTTAGTGTTTCATTGATCAACAACTAACCCTATACAATTTCATTCTAGTGCATTTTGAAAATCATAATTTTATTTTTAAAAGTTTAAGAAACAAAGGTTAACCCGAAGAGATCCCTCAATGGGATAAGTTCGCCTTTGTACTTCTTCCTAATTGTATATTATTTTTGTTATTGTACAGTCAGCAGCAGAAGTTGCTAAGCGGGCGAGGTGTCCAAAATTACCTTGACGCGCTCTTATTCTCTTAACAATAAAGTCGCGTCAAGATCATTTTGAACACCTCGGCCGCTTAGCAACTATTGCTGCTGACTGTATGTGTGTCCAATACTAGTACTACTGAACTAAAGAAATCCTAATACGGTTAAGTGTGAGTGTTTGATCATAATATAAGGTGACTTGTCAAACCGGTCAGTGGGAATAACAAAACCAAGACAAAACTAATAGCTATATAGGTTTAATATTATTAAAATAATTTTCACCACACCAGCTCGGAAAGGCTTACTTTGCACTTCAAAAACTGATAGCAAAGTTGCATTTTATTCACATGTGAGGCAAAGTAATCAAATGCAAATTTTGAGTTGTTTTCTTATGTTTTCTGGTAGAATTGACTTTTAAATGATGATTTTGGATGATAAATATCCAATAACATGCATTTGGATTTAATTTGGTTTGATTTTGTTTGATATTTTACATTTAATATTTGCTTCGGGTTGGTGTGGTGAAAAATTTTGTGTTTCATTCGGGGGCAAATTTTGTTTAACCCTCGTGCTTTGAAACCCTCGCAACGCTCAAGATTCCATTCATCGAACCACTCGCTACGCTCGTGGTTCAATTTTGGAATCTTTCCCTTGCTCAGGTATCAATATTAGCACGAGCGGTTAAACAACAACTTTGCCCCCTTGTAAAACAAATAACTAACGTGTGGCTTTGAGGAATGTCTAGTCAGGTTTTAATTTAATAGAATGTCAAAATATTGATTAGAAACCACATCAATAATGTTGATGCTTTAATACCAGCATTGAGCAAAATTAAAATCCTTACAAGTTGCGGGCACCACTACAATTATTATTTATTATTATTGGGGTGTTGTGGACCTTTGAGTGCCCCGTTGACCAAGCAGTGATCTAATATTGTTACGGCCTTTTAAAGTTCACCACTAATGGTCGTTGAATCCATGAAATTCCATATTCTTTGGGCCGTAATGCTCTACAATAACTACCTCGTGTACTTAGAAGGATTTTCAAATTGTATTAACATTTCGGACATGACTTAACCCTTTAATGCTCAAAAAATTTTTTTATTTTTTTTCTAGTTTCGAGCACTTAAATGAGTTCCAAGGGGTAATATAAACTACAGAAAAATACTAAAAAAAATATTTTGTATACGATGTTCTAGAAAACATATGCTAAGAATACTTGACATTGCCCAACTTTCAACATTTGACCATTGGCAACCAATGTCCAGTATTCTTGACATTGCGCATGGCTTAGAGAAATAAATTAATAACAAATTTTTAGTTTTTATATAAAAAGTTATTATTGAGCAACGTCAAAAGATTTTATTATTGCTACTAGGCAAGGCATTCATCTCAATTTGCATTGATGAGCACTCCATGTTCATGTTTCCTTTTTTTGTAATACCTACATCGTCCGTATGAGGTGTACACTGGCAAGTGTCCTGTTATTTATACTGAACTACAGGTGGAGGTCTTGGAACTACTGTTGCTTTTCTGACCACCAACATATCAGCTAAATTAATACCTTCTAATATGAGCGTTGTATAATGTTTTACGGTCTGAGGGTAGTCGACGTTGATCCGGGCTCTTTCAACTTGTGAAGTCCCACGCGAAGCCTTATAGCTTGTTCTACGAAAATCTGGATATCCAAAGAAGTTCGTAAACCTCATTCGTCAATTTCACGATTGTATGAAAGCGTAGGTTCAGCATGAAAACGAACCCTCTGAGGTGATCCAGGTTACAAGCGGAGTGAAGCAGGAATGTATCACGGCAACCACACTCTTTGCCATATACTTCTCAGTGGTGATGAGAGAAGCTTTAAAGTGTTGTGGAAATCAAAAAACCACTAAATGTGAGTACTGAGAAAGGTGTCTTTGACATATCAAGGTTCAAGGCGAAGTCTAAAGTGTGACGAGTCTCCATATTAGAGATACTCTACCTGCGCTGACGACGTATGCCTATGTCTGATAGTATGCCAACAATATAAGTGCTTCCAATACGCAAATCCTCAAACAACCACCCCGGGGAGTTGAATCTGATTCAACACCACTTCAACCGCTGAATTTAGATGGGAAACCAATAGATGAAGTCTGTCATTTTAAATATCTTGGGAGCACTATACGACATGACAATACTCTAGCTTCAGAAATACCATCTCGCATTGCCAACACTACTGACAGTTTCGGGCGACTCACTGACCGTGTGTGGAGGTCCCATGATATCAATCTTAAGACTAAAGGGGCACAGATTACCAGTTCGTCGGACGATATCAGCCTGTCAGTTAAACGCAAAAGGTGATAGTTCCGAACAACTGACAGGCTGATATCGTCCGACGAACTGGTAATCTGTGGGACCCTTTGGATAAACGTCCATAAGGCCCTAATAATCCCAGTCCATCTGTATGGCGCAGAGAGATGGTGCCTGATGTGCAAGCCAGATAACAAAAGACTAGACACCTGCCACCTAAGATGTATACTTAGGATTAAATAGCAGGATCGTATTCCAAACTCCGCGTTCCGCGGTTCTGCGTCGTTCCGGGATGTACGGCATGGAGGCACTATTGATGCAGCGTCTGCTCAGGTGGTGTGGGCATGTTCTCCGAATGGACAATCGCCGCTTGCCTAAAGCTATATTCTACTCAGAATTAGCAGAGGGTAAGCACGGCGGCCAATACCTCCGATATAAGGACGTGCTCAAGCGTCACCTAAACGCGTGTGCTATCGATCCTGCACGTTTGGGAAGAGCTCGCTGCGAAACGGTCATCTTGGTGGTCTACCACCTTTGAATTCATCAAGTCGTGTATGTTGCATCTTTTCTCATATTATACTTTATCTTCGCAATGTTAAAAATACTTAACAGCCCAACAAGAATGTACTTTATTCAGAGTCGCGCAATGCTAAGAATGCTTAACATGCGTTACACTAAGTATATTTCTAAGAATCTCGCGAAGCTAAGCATTCTTAACACGCATAATGGTAGCCCAGTCCTGTGTTAGTTAGGCTTCCATATTATTAGAAATACATGAAAACACAAAACACACACCCTCAAGAATACATTGTAATAGTATTTCAATAAATATTATAGGTATAAATATTTTTAAATATTTTATAATTACCTTACGTCCTACGGTCGATTGCTGTCGCGGCACCATCTTGCCCCTAATTGTCTAAATACGTGCCCCTGAGCAATGCCCTCACTCGTCGAAGATAAGTTAGGTTTCAAACTATCATTATATTTAAAAAAGAATTGAGTTTAAGTGAAAATTAAGTTACAATATTTTTTTGAACCTGGTGTAAAGTATTCTTGACATTGCGAATTAAAGCAATGTGTTTCCTTTACAGATACTCTGCTTCGCTCTCGCGATCTGCGCCAGCATGGCGCTTGCTTCGGCTTACCCTGCCGCCGAACCAGCCCAGGCCATCCCCTACATAGGCCTGCAACAAACAGCTCCCGTTCAACCAGCGGCTGATGAGGAAACCCTGCAGCCCGAAGAATCACGCTATAAGCGCCACCACGGGCACCACGGTTGGGGGCATGGGGGCTATGGGAATCAGGGCTATGGACAAGGCGGATGGGGCAACGGGGGCTATGGGGGCGGCTACGGGGGCGGTTATGGGGGCAGTTATGGGGGCGGCTATGGGGGCGGTTACGGCAATGGTGGAGGATGGGGAGGTGGTTGGTAAGGCCGCTAATATAACTGGACTAACATCTCTCAAAAGTTTGTGAAATACTCTATAAGCTTTAGTCACGTCGATATAAAGTTGTGTAAAATGTGAATACATGTACTGATAAGATCTAAGAATACTGTGATGTAAAAATTAATAAAGAAGATGTGAGAGTGTGATTTAACCTTTTATTTTGTTTGTACTTTAATTATAGAGACCACTCAGGCAGATCCTACGATAAAGAGTATTTTTTTTTGACATTTTACTTTAAAAGTAAAACATAACGTTTTATTCATTTCAACATCATTTTTACCTTATACTTATGGCTTTAAGGTAAAAATTATGTTGAAGCGTAGATAGATAGGTAAAATCTTTACATTCTTTGTGACACAAACAATAACAAAAGACAAAAATAAATTTGACAAGAGACAGAAAAGAAAAGGTAACATACAATTTAACACTCTAGCAGCAGTGACTAGTGGGTAATATCGATGTACATAATTATTTTTGAAGTGAAAACTTCTTTAGCGGCGCTGTGCACTTTTATGTGATGGGGAAAAATGTTAAAACTCGCGAGAGCGTAAGACGTAAGATATCATTGAGTTTTCACTTCTGTCGGCACTCCGGGAGTGCAACTCGTTGTTTTTTAAATTAATAGAGGGTCATGTACCTATTGTGGTAAAGAATAGTCGCTGACTCAGCGTAAATGCTGCGGATACCGAAGCGCTGATCTTCCATCAGTACCTTAAATAAAACCTACACTAATGAACGACCGGCTATAGGAATAAGAGTGTTCCTGGATTGCGTACCAAATACCTACGTTGGAGTATACTTGAAGTTCAAACGTCACATCGCCAAAAAAACAGCAGATTAAATTACTCCTAGTAACCGCATCAATCTGGTAACCGCCTGAGAGTGATACTAATCAATGTGTGCTGGGCCGCGCTATATGGAGACCGATTCAGATTGAACAACTTGTTAAGGTTATGAACTGGTTTTGATACATACGGTCTTGGTGATTGGACCATTGGGGTGCATCTCACGCATTGCGAGCGATCTTCAAGATTGTATCAAAATAGGATTAAAACCGTAACAATTTGTTAAATCTGAATAGGGCTCCCGCGTGGTAAATCCCTGGGTGGAGTGCAATGTGCTCCACAGGGTCCGGCACACGTACGGGCAGACCATAATAACGGTAAGCTCTAGCATAGTCACTTACTGGGATGTAGAAATTCAAGTTGAAGGATTGCCAACAGGATATGGGGGATTTTTACCCACCGTCCTGATTTTTATTTAGTTGTTTTGTTTTGGTAAAGGATACAATTTGGCTGGTTTAAAGAGCTCCTCATTATGGGTGGAATAATTATTATACAAAATGTCAATATCGGAAAAAAATTGTACGTAACTTTTCGTTTAGTATTTGCTTCGAGTTGTTGTGTACCTATTTGCTCTCGGAAAGCAATTTTTTTTAGAAGAACAACAGAGTAAAATGTAGGTACAACTTACATAAGATTCGATTAAAAACTAACTTACATACTAAAACATGCATTTTCCTCCCCAGCAGTTCTCATCGAGATACACCATTTGATACTTATATTAGGTAGTGGAACCGCTAAAAAACATGATGACATTGTAAACTGTTTTGGGTAGTTAGTCATTTATTTTTTGTTAAAGTTATTAGCCAACTAAATAACTTGAGTAGGTAGGTATACAACTGCCCCAATATTTATGAAATTTGATAGTTCCGGATTGCGGTAGTATCAAGCATGTATCAAGATTAGAATCTGCAAGCCTGACACCGCCGTGGTCTTTGGGAAGTCGCTTGATGTTTAATGATACGCTGTTATTTATGCAAATTGTGTTTATTTGGACGTGTTGGCGGCACAGCGAAATTATAATCCGTATTTAGACTTTACTAAATCTATAAGGTTGGGACGGGCAACGTTGCACCGAATAAAGTTTGATTTCAGGTAGGTAAAGGGTATAGCCGGGTAAGCATGGCCAAACTGCCCTTAGCGAAAAAAACAATTTCATTTTACTGGATTATTAACATATATATAAGTAGTGCTTTCACCAAATATTAAGCCTCAAATGCTTCAGATTTAAAGAAAAAATGCAAAAAAAGAAAAATTTTTATTTTATTACAGCCAAAGTACTAATCCGGTTTCTTTGTAATTTGGGTATGTTGTATATACAATTAAGGTCGCCTTCTGAAAAAAGTAATATTGAATTATCTCTTAAAATAATAGTAAAAAATTGAGCTGAAAATTTTCAGAAAATTAAAAAAAATACATGCGAGATAGCGACAGTTATAAAATTTACATATTTCATGTAGAATTTAATAATGTTTAACATATATTTTTTTCAAAAATTAAAATGGGGATTAACAGTGTGAAAAACTCGAATTTGTAACATCCCATAATACTCTCTCTTCATACAAGCAAAGCTAAGTAGTCATAAACGAATGAAGTATATTGTGAACGCAGTCTTTACGAATTTGTATTTTATTCATCAAAGGAACAGACATTTTTCAATCGTTAACGCTCTGTATAAAATTCGTGCCTATTTTCCTGTTCCCGCGCTTTTTTTTAAATCTCTGAATGCCGTTCGCCCTAGCCGCATACAGCCACGGAGTTTAAGGTCCGCGCTCAGCAATATAAGTCGCGTTCTAAATTCAAATTGCGTTGGGAATATAACTTTCTAGTATAACGTACAAGTTATTTTGTATGAAGAGAAGGTATTATGGGATGTTACAAATTCGAGTTTTTAACACTGTTAATCCCGATTTTAATTTTTGAAAAAAATATATGTTAAACATTATTAAATTCTACATGAAATATGTAAATTTGATAACTGTCGCTATCTCGCATGTATTTTTTTATTTTTCTGAAAATTTTCATCTCAATTTTTTACTATTATTTTAAGAGATCATTCAATACTAATTTTTTCAGAAAACGACCTTAATTGTATTTACAACATACCCAAATTACAAAGAAATCGGATTAGTACTTTGGCTGTAATAAAATAAAAATGATTTTTCTTTTTTTTGCATTTTTTCTTTAAATCTGAAGCATTTGAGGCTTAATATTTGGTGAAAGCACTACTTATATATAGGTTAATAATCCAGTAAAAGGAAATTGTTTTTTTCGCTAAGGGCAGTTTGGCCATGCTTACCCGGCTATACCCTTTGGCTTACGCCTGTATCCTCTTATTCAATTCAATTCAATTTATTTATTTTGCTTGAACATACACAGTTGTCATGGTTACATGTCATTGGGGTGTTATAGGTACATATTGTAGGTAACTATTGTGTACATGCATGTATGATCTACCACAATATCGCATGCACACTAACTAAAATACACTTTCATATTTCAGGAGAAGATTCATGTAGTGTAGGGGTTTTCCTTCTGTTACATTACATGACACTGACTGACTGACCTTAAATGGGGAAAAAAATCTCGGCTTTCATAATTTAAATGTGAGAATTCTGTAATTTTAATACCATATCGCGCGTTTATGGATCAAGTTCTGCAGCTGCTAAAGTGCATATCCACTTTATCATCTCGTGGAGCTCGCTGTACAGTAGGTAGGTACATCAAATCTATCTTAAAAAGCAAAATTTGCTGATTAAGTAAATTTATTATAAGTAGTTTGCTAAGAGGGTGTGGCATCCTTGTATATAGTCGAGATACTGCTCGTTATTTTGATTGCAAAGAGGTCAAATCCACGGTGCGTTTGCGACGCACTGAGTCACTCATCTCTGGATAGGTATATAAGAGCTGCTCCACTGACCACGGCACACTTGTCATCTGTTGAGGACACCATGAACTCGGTGAGTGCTAAGGTCTTCAATAAACTCATTTTTAATATTGTTACAATTGCAGAAATGTGAATTTTGTGGAAAAAAAGTCGTGATTTTGTAAGGATTTTACGAAGGAATAAATTTCACAATTAGAAAAGTCTTATTAGGCAACATTGATGGTTTTGAAAGTGCGATTTATTTATTATTTAAACTTTATTGCACAAAATTACACAAAAAGAGTACAAATGGCGGACTTAACGCCTTGAGGCATTTTCTACCAGTCAACCATTGAGCTAAACAGAGACTTTTTTGGTGCAGGTTTCATTGTAGTGCACTTTTTAAATCATAATTGAATTTAGTTTCATTTAGGAAACTAAACGAGAGAAATCCTAATACAGTTATGTTATGGTATTAACAGAGTGTTTGATATATCATACAGAGTGACTTGTAAAATCGGTCAGTGGAAATGACAAAGCCAAACTTTGTACCTAGGTAATAATAAATTAATAAGAGTGGCTCTTGGGAATGTCTAGTCAGGTTTTAATTTTGTAGTTAGAATGTTGAATGGAAACCATATCAAATATGTTGACGCTTTAATACCAATTTTGGGTAAAATTAAAATCCCTTTAACTTTCGGATCTACAATATATACCGCATTTAGGTACTTAGAAGGATTTTTAAATTGTATTTACATTTCGGACATGACCTAATAATGTGTTTCCTTTACAGATACTCTGCTTCGCTCTCGCGATCTGCGCCAGCATGGCGCTTACATCGGCTTACCCCGCCGCCGAATCAGCCCAGGACATCCCCTACATAGGCCTGCAAGAAACAGCTCCCGTCCTAGCAGCGGCTGATGAGGAAACCCTGCAGCCCGAAGAATCACGCTATAAGCGCCACGGCTGGGGTGGCGGTTGGGGGCGTAGGGGCTGGGGGCACGGGGGATATGGGCACGGCGGCTATGGACACGGCGGCTGGGGCCGCGGATGGGGGTACGGAGGCGGGTACGGCTACGGGGGCTATAGGGGCGGCTACGGCTACGGCGGAGGGTGGGGAGGCGGTTGGTACGGCCGCTAATATATGGTTGGACTAAACCCTCTTAGCAGTTAGTGAAATACTCGATAAGCTTTAGTCACGTAGATATAAAGTTGTCTGTGCAAAATGTGAATGTAGTGAATAAAAGATAAAGTCATGTTTAAGAAAACTGTGATGTACCTAAAAACTAATAAAAAATATTTAAGATGACTAATTGACTATGTTAATTTATGATCCAACCCTTTATTATCTTGGTAACAAGAACATGTAGTGTTATTATACATACATTTGATTTACCAACCTATACGATATTATATAAGCACATTATTTACACCTTACACCACTGGTATCATAATACATGGACTCTAAGATACGAGTATATAAAAAGCCTTATACATGTTTTAGACGTTTTACTTTTAAATTAAAACGGAATATATTATCATCAAACGTCCCGTCGTTTTCGCCAGAAGGCTGACGACGTTGACGAGTATCTAGTCACATTTTTATGAAACATAAAACGTCTTTAACAATACAATATATATTGTGCGATCATACAGTATTAAAAAAGCATGAAACGTCAACAGTCTGAAGTTTTTGTGCTTAAACACCCATATGCACAGAGCGCCTGCAGTAACTCATTTTTCTAAAAAGTCATCGTAATCTTCTTGTGGGCTGTCATAACACACGATCCGACCATCTTTCTCGACGCAATATTCCCCATCGTCGATATATGGAACAGGAGTTGTAGTCGTAGTAGTAGTAGATGTAGTAGTAGTAGTAGTAGTAGTAGGAGGCGTAAATGAAGTTGTCGTAGAAACGATACTATTAACAGTAAAATTAGTAAGAGTAACAGTACTGGCTAAAGAGATAGAGTTATCGTTAGATTTTCTGATTGTTAAATTAAGAATTTCAGCAGGTTCTTTTTTTAGCGTAGAAAGGGTAGAAGGTTGATTACCGGCAACGATAGGATAAGAAATATTAAAAGTCTTAATGGTATCAGCTGATGCAAGTAGTTTTTCGACACGGCCAATCAATTCCATAATTTTTAAACTGGCAAATTCTGGTTTTATAATGGAACTAGAAGTAGACACATTTGATATAGTCATGGATTCATTTTCATTAGTAGACACTGAAGATGTAGCAATAGTGGTAGTGCTAGTATTTGCACTGGTTATAACAGAAGCAATACTTTTTTCAACATCTTCTAATAACTCCTGTGTTTCAAATTTGGATGACTCGGGCTGATCTTCGATGTTACCAGTAGAAGTATGATTAGTCGTTATAGTATTGTTGGTTAGAGGAAGTGGGTGAATAGTTTTAATGGTGGTATTTGTATAGGAAGTAACAGTAATATTTGTGGTTAGATAGTCAGTCACGTTTGTGATTTTAGATCCAGTTTTTACGTCTTTATTTTCTTTATTATTGCGTCTGTTATCAGTCCTGCGGTTGACATAGCCACATTCAATCCTGTCTCCGCGGGGAATGCAATCTTTGTCTGCCGATTGGGGCTCAGTAGTTTCCAATTCCTTATTGTTATAGCCACATAGAACTCGATCGCCCCTCATTTGACAATTATTTCCATTAAAAGCATAGCCATTTGATTGTAGCATTGCGCCATCTCGACGACTTTTCATCATATCAGATTTTCTCTGGCTTTCATTATCTTTCACTGTTGTTTTGTTTACATCCCATTTTATCTTTTCTTTTTCCACATGCTTTAGAGTTTTACCATCATTAGGCTTTTCTGGTTTAGATGAATGATAAGTTGTGTTTATTTTGACAGTAGTTGATGGTGCCGTAGACGTAAATGTTGACGGAAAACTGGTGGTAAGTTTATTTGTTGTGATTCTTGTAAAATTATTAAAATCAGAATTATTGGAAATTGTATTAACATTATTTTCGAGATGTTTTAATTCTTTATTTTTGTGCCTTGATCTTGAAATATCTGAGTTAATTATTGAATTACCAGTTAATTTGGCATACAGCGATGTACTATTTTTAATGTTTGTTTGGTAAACTGGTACTCGTACTGTGAATTCCCGTTTGAAGTTAGCATTAGTATTATTTTCGTCGTGCATAAAAGTTTCAAGAAATAACTGTTCAAAAAGTATACCTCCAAGTTTAGGTGCACATTGTCTTCCACTTATGTATAAAAGTATTTGAATTAACGGCAGTAATCTCTGCAATAGAAATATGTATTTAGTTCACTAAATAAATATAAGTATTGTTTACAAGCAGTACGACAAGCTGATTTATCTTATCATATTTCAAAACTTAAGAGTAACGTTGCGTAGGCACTATATTTAGCTTCGATATTTGCTTTTTCATTTTTTTTAATATGTGTCATATAAATTTCAATTCATTTACATACATAAACTTCTTGGAGGAGCGATGAGCACATTTTTAAATGAAACGCTGCAAACAATCAATCTACGGCTTAGCATCTACTATAGACATTGTCCAATAGCCGTTACATAGTGTACTCGTACTCGTACCTACGTGACAAGAAACGGCGATAACATGTTTATGTGTTTTGTTTTACTGTTATATTCAACCTTTACCCTTAGATTTTAAATATAATTATAATGTTGCATTCTTTAACAAGCATTTTTTTTTCATTTTTTTCTTCAGACGCGGTACACACAAACTATAAATAGTTTCTAAAGCGAAATAATTTTACCTATCTAAATTAATTATATTTACTCACAGTAAACATTTTATTCTATTTGAATATTTTTAATATTTAGGAGCCTCGTTATCTCTAATCTCCATAAATTTAACGTTCTTTATGTTCAAACTTAAGGTTAGAAATCGTAACAAACGATCCTATCTCCAATTTCCACACAATTTTCCAATTTTAATGTAGCCCTCTGGCTTCTTGTTTTACAACTTTTTTTCGACGTAACATCGGTAATCACTTCTACTGTAGAAGCAGTGTTAGTTGATATTGTACTTATTGTAGTAGTCGTAGTAGTAGTAGTGGTAGTAGTAGTAGGGGCAGTTTCTACGTCGGGAGTAGAGGTACCATTAGCAGTTACCGGCACTCCAGTAATTACCTTCACTGTGTCATAGTAAGATAGTAATAGCAAACTTATCTGTAATAGAAATAATGTTTCGTAATTATTCTTGGTCTATAACTGAACATACTTAAAAACAATTCGTTTTCCTATTTCCGATTTATGTCGGACGATAGAGGTTAGAATAAGCGAAGCAAATAGGATTAATTTAATTATAATTTGAGGGATCAATTCCTAGGCTTTTAATAATTTTGATTTGGTTTAAAATTATTTTTTAATTAAGTACGGACTTACGGAGTCAACGTACCGTTAAAGTATTAAAATTGTGAAACATTATGGTTATGATTTCTAAAATTATTTGGCGTGTATAAATTGTGTATGGTAAGCAAATTGTGCCTTTTTATTTTTATTGAACACATGGGTAGCGTTATTAAATATAGGTAGTAGGAAAAAGATAATTGTTTAAGTGCTTATGTGTCAAGGTAACTATACTTATAGGTATCTAAACATATCTATAAGTACGAATTATTGTAAATATTTATTTAGGCAGATACATAAAACTTCCGAACTTATCCTTATATTAATATTGTACGACAGTATATTCGCCCGTCTTTCTCTACGCACTTCTTCTCGCTCTTTTTTTCAAAATGCATAGGGGTTGTAACCTTTGTAGGACAATAAATTCGCCCGTCTTTCTCTACACATTTTTTCTCGCTCTTTTTTTCAAAATGCTTAGGAGTTGTGACCTCAGTGTCAGTCATAAGATGTGAAAGCTTTAGTTTAGAAGTAGTCCCGCTACTTAATTTTAATATTTCAGATAAACTTAAATATGGTTCTGGCCTTAAATTGGCCAGTTCTGTGGTAGAAGCAGCAGTACTTGTAGAAGTAGGAATAGGATAAGGAGTGGTACTAGGAGCACTATCAGTTACAGAATGAATGTTAGTATTTCCGGGAAGTGCAGCAACTAGTTTAGAAATTTCAACTCTCAATTTTACTATTTCGTCTTGTAATGAATTTGGACCATTTCCCATTCGAAGTGCCTCGCTGTAATCATAATTTGTATCATTGATATGAAGATTACCACCAGATCGTGCTATATTATTATAATAATTAGCCAAATTTATTTTAGCAATCTTGTCCTTTTCCGGGTCCGGATTATAAGGATCTGGGTAAGGACCAGTCACATAGCCACATTCAATTCTGTCTCCATGTTTTCTGCAAATATCATCTAAATCAATTATTTCTTTTTTCCTCGGTTCTTCTGGATTTTTATCATAGCCACATAGAACCCGATCATCTACATATTGGCAATGATTAAGGTCATAAACGTATCCCTCCGGTTGAAGCTCTGACTGACTTGGTGGATTTTTATCTTTGGCACGACGATAACTTATTTTTTTTCCAGGTGGTTTGGTTTTGTATAATAATTTAAGATTTCTACGTTGCGTTAAATCGAAACGCTCCGTAGTGTTATCGTTGCTTCTTGAGGTTGAAACATTTATAGCATACTGAAATACTTGCATATTTTTAATAGTTAGTTCAGGGCTTGATTGCGATGTAGAATTAGATAGAGCAGGAGTTCCACTCTTGGCGTGCTGAATTACAGTATTTATAGTATTAAGTTTGTTGGTGGGTGCTGGGTTTGGTCCTGCGATTTCATAACTTCGAAGTGAGTTTGCGTCAGAAGTATTTTTAGTAATTGAAGCTTCTTCAAGTGTCTTGCAGGGTACTTCTTGTGTAATTAATAGTATGTAGGTTAAGAATAATGATGGCTGCAATTAAAAAAATATATTCTGATCTAAGGCATCGTCGGGCAAACCAAAACCGTAATGTAACAACATGAAATAGGTTTAACAATTCATAGAATTAACATGATACTACTTATAAGAGAGATAGATTTTGCAAATTTAACGCACCCGCAATCGCCTTGTCATTGTTGTACCTACTTCACATCGATAAAACTGATTGAAATTTCTAGTTGTAGGATCGACTGTCCTTGTTAGGCGTAGAAGTACCCATCAGCTGAATGCATGATCTTAGCATTAACTAGGTACTCACCTGTTAGCTCCATTCCTTATTAGATTATCATCAAAAGTACATGTTTCCTTAATGCGAAACAAATCAGCGTTGAAGCAGTATTTAAGATAGTGTGTATTATTGCGACTCGCAGAAATATGACAGACTGTCATACAGGTTATACAGTAGTATCATTTTATTTAGAATCTGTTCGGAAAGAGAAGAGTCGTGGAATGTACTGGTCTTAAATATTAAAACAAAAAGTTTATCTGCGAATCATGTCTGCGATCCTTAGCTGTATGGAGAAATACTACCATCTATGATCTATGGTATGGAAGGTTGAGCTGACATTACGTGACACTGACAATGCATGCCGAGATGTGTCTTGTTTAGTGCATCAAAACAGAACGTTGAAAAAATGTAGCCTTTTTAACAAATAAGTTTATCAAGCGAGAAAGTGGTTTTACAAAATGCATTCCAGCAGGATTCCTATTGACAAAATAAAAACATTGAAAAACGATGCCCACTGAAAGGAACTAATGGATTAAATTACATAGAACTATCTAACCAAGATTACAATATTAATTCATAAAACATAATCAGCGATATCATGTATGGAACTAATGGAACAGATTACAATGCATAAGTTGCGGAAGAAGGTAGTATGTATCTTATCTTAGAAAAATAGTATTCAGAAAAACATGTCATAATTACCATAAGAATCAGACAGCGGTAACAAAATAATCCCGAATAAAATACTTAAACTTTACCTATTTGTTCTGCAATTCTTCCAAAACCTTCTTGAAAATGAAGTTTGTTCGAGAATCGCGTCTCAAAAAGAATAAAGGGTAAGTATTTACAAGTACTTACATACCTCAAGCAAAAAGCCTAGCAAGTAAAAGTGAGAGTAATTTATTCTCTATATTCAATGTTTTTGGCTGCAAAAGGCTGACTGTAGAAAAAGCAAAATCTGATTTAGATATAGTCAAAATGGAAAGTTCAGAAAAGGATCGAACAGTATACTTTTTGGACACCCCACGAGCGGAAAGACCTCGTACACCTATAGTCTATGATAACAGAATTACACAATTAGCAACACTTAGGGTAAAAATTTTCGCACCCCTGGAAAGATTATTAGAAAAATTTAAGTTATTTTTATTTAGACGCAGAAAAAACGCTCGTATGAATACTGATAAATATTGGTTCAAGAACACAGGGGAGTTTAAAGAATCGTACAAGAAGGCCACAGCGAGTAAAACATTTGTTTTAAAGGGTCTACCCAGGAAGGTTACCTTCCCGAACCCCGTTCCAAAGGTGGTGTTATTCAGCTTACGATATCCTTCTCCATATCCGTATATTTATCACAGGGTATTTTATAAATATGTTAAAGCTAAAAAAGAAAAAGAGAAGGTAAAAAAGAAGGTGAAGGTGAAAGATAAAAATGAAAAAAGGTAAAAAAGACGGTGAAGGATAAAGAATAATCAGAGGAATAAGACGTCCAGTGATAAGGCAAGTTTTGTTATTCAGTTATTTCCATAAGTCATGCTATGGTTGGTATGCGGGCTTTACAAGAAAAAAATAGAAGTTGTCCTAAAAGTAAACCACTTTCTTTTGAACAGGAAATATGTTCTTAATATAGGCATTTGTCAGATCATTTAATAAAGTCCTTTCATAATATAAACATTTTTTTATTTAGCAATAATGAGCTAATGTTCGGTACATTGTCAAACAGGTAAGACAGTACGTGCAATATCATCGGCCGGCTTAGTAACAGCGAGTTGTTTCACTTAACAAAGTTTCTATTAAAAGTATTATGTATAAGTAACACATTTGTCATACTGGGTCTTTCAAGACACGCACTCAAGAAAAAATAATGCCTGTAGTTTTTTATGAGCAATTCCGTCAAGCTGGAGATTTATACTGATTGCAATAACAGGTTATGGTGGACGTATCTTCAACCAGAAACGGTACTTTGGACACTCTCAGATCATATCCATAATAAATTCAGATCAAATTCGTAACCTGTTATGACAACCAGAATACGCATCTTTGGCATTTGCCGATCAATCAGATATTAAAATGAAACTATATACCTAGTTTATAGAAAACTATTTCTTTGATGTTTTCTGTTGATCTTACTAGTTAGTCTCCAGTAACTTGATAACTTTAATTGGAATTGTCGTAAAAATGCAATCATAATAATGAAAAACCGAAATATGAACGTACGGTTAAGTAATATAGGAAATATTAATTACTTTCCCTATTGAAAAAGAGAAAGAAATACATTTATAATAAATTTACGTCACACCAAATCATTTTGTTAATTCTCAATGCAAAATAAATCTTGAGATATGAATGGCAGTCATATCAGCGTATTTATGGTGAGTGTATCTATTATTTATTACCTACCTACTTGTTTGGTTATCCATAATATAGATTTTTTCCAAGTAAATAGTCAATAAAAGTATTTGTTTTAGATGAGCGTAGCACTAACTTACAGCGCCCCTCAAAGAAAATGCATCTCTCGAAGACCGGGCTCATACACCGATGACTCCGGTAGAATAGTTCTAAAAAATAATAAAAATACAAATAACATTGGAAATAACCGGAATATCAATAATCAAGGGTACTCGTATAACAAAAATCGTGGCAATAACAATGGGCATAACAATTACCTGACTCTTAATAGGATATCACAGTTACAAAGTTCAACCATTCGTCCAAGAAAAAGGTGTTGCCCTTATGATTTTGACAGCGAAAAGTGTATTTTCGTAAATGACAGGAAGGTGTGTGGGTACGATTTGAACAGCGGAGGTCCAGAGGCGAACCCTGCCGAACTGACCCTGGATGTGGGCAACGGTTGTTTGTTTCGCCGCGGGCGACTCGAGTGTGGGTACATGGAGGCACCCTTTGAAGGTAAATTGTTTTTGTTTAGTTGCACTTTGTATTTTTTTTTAAACCCTTAATAGCCACACGAACCCGTCGCCAAAAAGCCTCTCCCATACACTGCTCTCATTTTAAAACGACATGCCTTGGCATGAACATTTACGTATCTTACCTATAGGTTAGTTTTCATTGCAAAACAATGTTATACAAAGAAAATAAAGCGAGTAGAAATGTTGTATGTAACACTACTGGCCCTAATATGTTCGTGTGACTCAACCCGACATCATCTAGTACTCATTACAATCAGGTATTGAGTTCCAGGAGATTGGAACATACGATCTCAATACTTTGTGTTGATATTTAGCCCGTTTCTACACTTGTAAGTTTTACTTACGTAAGTAGGGACACAGCTATACTAGAGAGTGAGAGATGAATATCGTTATCTCATTCTAACAAATGGCTTTGTCCCTACTTACGTAAGTAAAACTTACAAGTGTAGAAACGGGCTAAGGGTTAAGGTATATATATGTATTTTTGGTGACCATACGTTGACTTTACTTGCTCCTCCTTGTATACTGTAGGTGAGGTAATCGCGCGATGTCACTATAAAGAAATCTGGCAAATTTAAAAATTGGAGACGGGGCAGGTTGAAATTTTTGATTTCGTACCTCTTTTTAGTGACAGTAAACGATTTGACAGACTATGGAGGATTGGTTGACTATGGAGGGTTGGAGGGATGGGTTGGATTTAGAATATAATCGTTTTTTTTTATTCGTAAACACACAGACAATCAATATATTATGAGAAAAACATAGAAATAATAAAGTGCCACAAAATGGCCTCATCCACTCAGCATGTTGCTGACGACTTCCAGCGCTGATCTTCTGATTTGACTACTTTCTTCTTCCGTTGTCTACACCGTGGGCTTAGCTTATATATTCTTTGTTAACCTTTTGCACGCCAATGACCGATATATACACACCGCAGGTCCAACGCCAAAGACGTATTAATCGGTCATAGACCACAGAGCAACATAAACCTAGGTGCATATGCATAAAGTTCAATTTCAGTTTTGACACTTCGGTGACGTGGCGTCTGAGAGACAGCTTTTGTGTTTGACACGGCGTCGAAAAGGTTAATAACTTTTGTACCTTTTATAGGTATCCGCCGACCGCCCGTATACGATAGAACGGAAGCTCCTGACAATGGAAGTGACAATGAGACAGACAATCCTGACCAAACAAACGACGATCAAGATGATGATGTTAAGGAGAAACTTATATATTCGCGTCCTGCGAAAACTAAAACAACTCTGCCAAGCTGCGTAAAGATACGGAAAAAGATAGTGTGTAATGTGATTAGTACGAATAAATTGTAGATGTGTCAATGTACTTCCTTTCTAAGCTAAATGCCAAATGTAAGATTCTACTCGATTAACCTCTCAGTTCCCAGTGGCTCCAATATGAGTCGGAATTGTATGGATTTGAGAGGTCCTGGGAAATGAGGGGTTAACTTACTTTGCTCCCTTGAAAATGTTAGGCGTTAAACGTTAAAACTAAGCACGAATTTGGTATTGACATTTCAGACATATCAGTAGCCTTACCACGAGTTTGACATCATCATCATTAATATGCTGTCTTAAAATAAAAACCTCAAGTTCTGGGGGCCGATTTTTAAATTTCGACCGCTCGATTTCATGTATTTCGTTAAATAATATCTCCACTGCTAGGCATCTAAATTCTAAATCGAAATTCAAAAATCGGCCCCCAGAGCGAAAAATTAGGTCATACCTACTCGTATATGTATATATAATAATATCTCATACCATTTTGTATCATTAAGACACTGTCCGGGCAAGAAAATGATAGAATACTAGGTATACTCGTATGTATAATGATCCAGCTTAAGAAACCAAACCATATTAGCAAGGAAGCAGTTTATCTATGTCCCCCAAAATTTTTCGTAAAAGCCCTGCGCATCCCAGATGCGTGGTGATCGATTTAGTAGTTTTTATTGTCTTTGGCCTTATCATTTTATTGTGATTGGTCTCATCGTCATTCATTAAGAGTTTCTCCTCTTGTTGGCTACCACTGGAAAGCTTGTCTATGTCAGGTTCCATTTCCACATGGCTGACATTATGGCTCCCCTTGTACTGTGTGTCGTAGACTGGCGGTCGACGGATACCTAGGAAAAGTACAACAGCTTGTTACCATATTCAATTTTTACCATATCGGATGTAGGTATAGGTACACTGCTAAGAGTAGGTACGTTAGTTATTTGTAGGTATGTGTAAATTTAAATAAAAAATCTGGTACATAAATGGATGAGGAATGCTCCGATTCCCAGTAAGAAGATCTCAAACGTATTATTATTATTTCCTTTATTCATTTAATTTCTCAGATTAGGTTATTTATAATATGGATATAAAAATAAAATACAAAAACACTTACAAAAACAATACAAAATACTTATAAACATATTATAAAAAACCTAACCTAGGGTGCCGCCAGCAGCGGGGCAAGAGGCCCAAGCTGCCGGTGGTCAGGGCCGCATTATTATTATTATTTATTTATTTTATTTAGAACACAAACAGTCACATAATGCAAATGGATTTTTAGTACAATGTAGTGTACTTAACATACTTAAGAAACAGACCTGGAGGTTCATTAATGAGTAAATAATGTTAACATACATAATAACCGCAGAAAGAAAAAGAAATTTGAAATTATGAGCCATACCTACTTAAATTATATTTACCAGTCTTCAAAACAAACAGTATTGTGTGAAGTTATATAGAGGGTAGGTACGTAGAAGATTGGAAAATAGGTTTAACATCAATATCTAATTTAGTGTTATCGGATAAGACAAGTAGTCATCAATTTGTTTCACTATTTGGAAGGTAGGACAATCAGAAAGTTACGTTTATACATTTTGTTACCTATTTAAAACAATTTTTAATATCTAAACTAATATTTAAACTAAAACAATTTACGTTTAAGTTCAATTTTGAGACTAGACAAGGAAGAGTGAAAAGGATCAATATCATGTAAGTGCTTATTAACATAACAAGGGACTCGTCTGAAAAAAGTGTGCCGAGAATAATTCTTACGAGCAAAGCTGATATGAAATAGAGATCTGGAACGTAGGGGGGGGGGAGGGGGGAGGAGGTAGGGGGGGGGGAATATTTTTTTAAAACCCATTATTACTGAGTTTTTGTATAAAGTATGTAGGTATATTAAACGTCCAATTTCTTTGCATTAAAACACTGTTTCTTACTAAGTAGGTTTGCTTACGCTGGCTTAAGTAATTTTTGTTGTCTATAAGTACCTACCTATGTTGTTTAATTGTTATATTATGTATGTTGTCATAAAACCGCTCACCTGCATACATTGATCTTCGATACCCACACTCAATTCTATTACCACGGCGCTGACACATGTTTGGTAAAGCACTCTCAGACAGTTGACCATTTATGTTTTTCCCCTCAGAAATATATATACAAATCATTAAAAATGCGGTTATAAACGCAGCGGCGTCAAGTGTCATTGGAACTATTGAAGTTGGAAATAGTACCTATTTGCTTGCCTGGATCACTTTTTAATGAAACATGAAATTGTAAGGCACCATTAGACATCACATCCACGCATTACTGCTAGCTCGTCGTGTTGTCGTATGCAGTTGACGTTTGTGAAATTCACATGTCGTCCTGTAAATAAATTCGTTCTCTTGTGCGCTTATGAAATATTCACTCAACAGCCATTTTGGCTGAATCGAAATGGCGGGCCGAAATGGACGCATTCTACTTGGAACCAAGGGACCCTAAATTAGGCAAATAAAAACCAACCAAATCTTACGATATGAAAAAGCCATACAAGCAAAAGGGCATACCTTTTTAATAAAAGGAGGTTTTTGGGAAAAAACTTATCAATGGCTTAACTGATCAAGTCCAAAATAATTTTCATACAAAGTACTTTTGAATTTTTTGACCCATAGTTCAAAGTTTTGGGGCACATTTTGTTGGAATTTTGATGCATTGCTTTTCAAAAGTTTTTACTTAATCTCAACACTTTTTAGGAACCTCAAAATTGTTATAAAGATCTACAAAATGTTGTGACAAATGTACCTAAAGAAGAAAATTCAATCATAAACCTACTGGTCTGAGAATCAAGTACATATGTACATTCATTTGTTTTTTGTTCTATTCTCTATACGAGTATCACGGCTAAAATTGTTTAATACTCGTATTGTTACATTTTAACTATTAAACATATTTGTGTGTAGGTAATCAGGTATTTTTTTATTTATTAACATCGGTTTATGCTGATTGCTGAATTAATTAAATATCCATCAAGCGTGACCAGAAGGGACATGAAAAGCTACCATGTCAGTATAGTTATGGTAAGTTACACGTATTGTATTGTTTCAAATATGCACTTTTGAATAAAATTACAAATAAATATGTAAATATTATAGGACTTTCTTACACAGATTTACTACTTTTAATATCATAATATGCGTCAAATACACGATGTCAATGTTATTGTTCCTATTGAAATAAAAAAATATATACCTAATGGTAAATATTTGCAAGCAAAACCCCTTATTGAATCATTTTTTTAACCACCAAAAATTTTATTTACTTAATACACATTTTTTGTCACCCCTCATTAAGACAAATACAATTATCTAATATCCAGATTAATCAGTCATATTTTCAAAATTCGTAGATGACTGTAACTCTAGCATACAGCGCCCCTATTGAATACGAGTATGTCTCCATCGAAGTCACTCCAAGTAAACCGATCGAGAGACAAAATGGCGACGCCAATTCGGGAATCTGCTGTCAATCTGGCTCTCAGAGTTGTTGCCCATACGACTACGATGACACGTGTGAGACTGCAAGCAACAGAAACTTGTGTGGTTACAATAAAAACCAGAAAAAATTAGATGAAATGGTATGCTTTTTGGTAGTAAGTTTTTTTTGACGTAGGTACGCAAGTGATACTCAACAAACGTTAAAACTTATTAATCACGCCAGAAAAATAACGAACTCTATTTCCCTATGTTCCTTTTGTCTGACTATTTCTGCTGTTAGTTACTGAAAGTATTATTTCTAAAATAGGCCTGATTCAAGTGAAAGTCACATCTAAAAACAAAGCTTACGCTATAGTTGATTGTAACATTTTACTGGGCGTGCATCCAAAAACTTTGTAATAACAGTTTTCGTTTTGTGTTCACTGCACAATTTTGGATTTAGCGCCCTCTAAGGGATAAGTATTAATATGTAATTAAATATTAGTAACTATAGATGTTCTAATATTAAAAAGCGACCTGTTTCAGGTAAGCGTAACTATATACGGTCTTCCTTGTCGAGTTAACGATGATCGTCTCGAGTGCGGATATAACGGGCCTTATATAACTGATCAGAGACCAAGTTTTGTCAATAATAATCCTCCAAATAACCCAGACTGCTGCAGTTGTTGCAACCAAGAAACTACTAAACAAGTAGCTAGCGAAACAACAACAACAATACCAACAACAACAGAAGCAACTATTATAACTTCTACCAAAGCCAGAGTTGAAACTACAACGCTCACCAGTACCACCACTAGCACCACTACCACTACTACCACCACTGCCACTACTACCACCACTGCCACTACTACCACCACTACCCCAAAACCTGCCACTACCACCACCAAATATGGTATTTATTTTTTATATTTAGTTACAACAAAACAGATAGTACATTTTCACGAAATATGTGTAGGACCAGGACGGCTACCGCGAAAACCGAATTTCGCAAATTGCGGAGATCTTTCTCTTTTACTCCAATGAGGGCGTAGTTAGAGTGACGGAGCAAAATGCCCGCAATTTCTCGAAATTCGGTTTTCGCGGTAACCCCTCAGGAACAACGAGTCGCGATAAAGAGAATTACCAGTGTCAGAAAAAATATAGTTTTACTGATTACCACTAGTTTAAATGAGAGTTCTTTTTTACGAACAAGAAGAAACATAACTTTCCATATAATTGAAAAAGAGTTATGGAATAAATTCAACTTGTATTCTCGTCTAATTAGCATAGTCTCCCCAATTAACAAAATTACGTGCAGTTTTTAGTAATAGTAAGTGTTATATATCGAGATTGTGCTTAGTTACATTTCTCTGAGGTGCGGAAACATCTTGTTCGAGATGTCGTCTCTTGTTATATACCTCAATGGTATTTTCAGAAAAAACTACAAAGTTCAAGAAGCTGGCTTCTAAATCGCCTAAGTTGGATGTTACATCGACCATCCAGCCAGCTACATCATGCGTGACCGTGGAGGAGAGATGTGTTATCACTTACGACATCCCTTGCATACCGGAATCACCTTGTCGGCAAGACTCGGGCGATGATAGCGGCGAATAAGAAGCATGCATTGTCATTTATAAACTAGATATAACTATCAAATTAATAAATTTAAAAAACCCGTTATATGCCGAAAAAATCCAAAAATGCAGGTACTTTTCAAACTGCTGGACCGATTTCTATCAAACGTAATAAAGACCGCATCGAAATCGGTCCAACTGTTGGAGAGCTACGATGCCACGGACAGACAGACAGACATTGACGTCAAATATTATATATAACAATCCTCTGTTTGCGTCGGGTGTTAAAACTATACTAATGTAGGCCCCTTCTGATTGTAACACTTTAAACTCTCGCGTTTCGTTCACATATTTACTCTGATTGGTTCGATCTATTCTAACAAAGCATCACCAGTGGTAATTTTCCCAACAAAATGGGACTTAACTATTTACCCTATCCTCATAATTTATTATTTAGCGTTTGCGTAAAATCCGGTAGTTCTGATATTTTGCAGACTTATTTATTATGTTGGCCCAACTAATAATCCAAGTTTGTGACCTCGAGCGCCGAACGCAACTTTGTCAAAAATCGAAATAACCCCGAAAATTGATGTATAATAGATTTGGAAATAGATAGACGAATTCTGTAGTGTAGGAAATAGAGTTGATTTTTCTGTTTAAAAATTTAACGAAACAGAAGAAATTCAACTCTATTCCGATTGAAAACTTCTTCTTCTTCCTCGCGTTTGTCCCGGCATTTTTTGCCATGGCTCATGAGAGCCTGGGGTCCGCTTGGCAACTAATCCCAGGAATTGGCGTAGGCACTAGTTTTTACGAAAGCGACTGCCATCTGACCTTCCAACCCAGAGGGTAAACTAGGCCTTATTGGGATTAGTCCGGTTTCCTCACGATGTTTTCCTTCACCGAAAAGCGACTGGTAAATATCAAAAGATATTTCGTACATAAGTTCCGAAAAACTCATTGGTACGAGCCGGGGTTTGAACCCGCGACCTCCGGATTGCAAGTCGCACGGTCTTACCGCTAGGCCACCAGCGCTTCTTAAAAAATACCTAATTAATTTTGATTACAATCTGATTTCCTACTAAAATTAATATTTATTATATATGTATGTATATGAAAAACACCTAAGTACCTACCCATTCCTTGATTGACATTAAAAACCGGCCAAGTGTAAAACGCTTTACCGATTTTATCACCTATTTGTTGTTATGCAGTATATTTTTCATTACTATATAATACTGACTTTGAGGTTTGTAACAAAATTACTAAGTTTATTAAATGGAAAATCTCGCTTTAATTTTTATTTATTATATAATTGTTATTTGTTGGTATAATGTAATTTCAGTCCAGAAAAAGTGCCAACTGATCGATATATCTTTAAAAAAACATCATATTCATTTATTCAGTAGTGGATATTGTCAGCTTAATTAAAATATACCGATATCGAAATTATAAAAAAATTATAATAACATTAATAAGTTAATAAGCTAAGAAACATATCCCATATAATATACGTTCTTAGTCTGTTACTGTTTTTTTTTTTACTTATTATTTGTAGTTAAATATATTGTGAAGAAATTCTCGTGTGTACCCATATAATGGAATATTATCATTGTACTCGTAGGTACATATATGTCGATTGTAAAATTGCATGCCTCACTAATACATACTGAAATACCTACCGCTTGCTGGATTTATAGCTTTCAGAATTTAATTGAAATACAACTTAAATGGAACTGAAATAAAAACCACATCACCATGTCATCCGTCAGTATCTTTATGGTAAGTCTCTAAGACTATCTAGTAACAAAACTTGCACTTGTTGATTTACCATAAATGATCAGTCTGTCAGACAGATACTTCAAACAAAGGCTTCTTTTACTCTAAGGGTAACATTCCATTTCTGACCGCAGCTGCACTACTGGTACTGAACGCGTCGCTGTTACTGTCAATTTCCATAGTAAAATTAACAGTAGTGCAGCTGCGGTTGGAATTGGACTGTCACCTTAAGGGTAACATTTCTGACCGCAGCTGTACTACTGGTACTGAACGCGTCGCTGTTACTGTCAATTTCCATAGTAAAACGAACAGTAGTGCAGCTGCGGTTGGAAATGGATTGTCACCTTAATGCTTCTGAGTGCACACTCCTACCATCTTTGGGAGATGTGGATCACTTTGTTTTATTTTCAGATGAGCGTGGCTTTAACCTACAGTGCTCCCTTTGATAATAACACGGTTTCCTTGAATTCTACAAATAGTTCCACTTTGAGTCACTCTGAAACTCCAGACAAACCTATCCTTCGAAATCTGGAAGACAATACTCCAGGAAAGTGCTGTACTGATCCATCAAAAAAGTGTTGCCCGTACGATTATGATGTCAATAAATGTGAAAGCATAGACAGCAGGAAGCTATGTGGCTATAACAAGAATCAGAAGAAACCTGATATTGTCCCAGTTCACGTTACCAAGATGGGTCTGGATTGTCGAGTTGTAGAAGAACGCGTTGAGTGTGGATATGAGAAAGGACTTGACACTGCGAATCCGGAATCTAGAACTGAACCTCAAAAAACTTCGTAACTGTATAAGGCACTATAGTCCACGCTGTAACAAAAAATTGCAATAATCGCCATGATATTGTACAATATTATAACATTTATACCTAACCATTAAGTACACTTAGTTATGTTGGATAGGGATAAGCATACCATTATAGAATTACCACTTATTTATACAAATAACTATGTAAAATACTGATTATTTTATTCATATACTAAGAGCTATAAAGACGACAATGTTTTGTAGACATGCACAATTAAACAAGTTATAATAGTAAGCTTCTAAAATAAGAGTTAGATAACCATTTTTTATAGGAAATTATGTTGAGTTCTTATCAATAGTGAGTTGGCGAGACATGAAAGGCCGCCATATCACTATTTTTATGGTATAGTGCATTTTTATTTAATCACTTTACAATCGGAACATTCTTTCTATTACTTACGCCTTACGCTTTATCCTCGTTAGTCTCGATTCAACATTGCCAATGCTTTTCTCCAGGTGTCTCAGTTTCAGCTGCCCGTTGAACCATGCTTATTTGCCGGTACATATGGCTATCCCATCATAGAAAGTTATATTTTAATACCGAAAACTACTTTGTGATATTGTTTTGTATTTTATTTTTAGATCAGCATCACTCTTGCATATAGTGCTCCAACCAGGAATTTTATGGCTACCGATACCGTAAACGTCTCTACGACTTATTCTTCTACTACTACTTTGGACTTGCCTCGAGGACTCACACCAGGCAAACGTATTCTTCGCAGTGAAACAGACAACACGCCTGGAAGATGCTGTTCCAATGACTTATCAAAGAGGTGCTGTCCTTATGATTACGATAACAACAAATGTGAGATCTCTGACAACAGGACATTGTGTGGTTACAATAAAAATCAGGATAAACCTACAGTCATTGAAACGACTACAGTTAAGTATGGTCTTATTTGTTGGCTTGTAAATGATCGCCTCGAGTGTGGATATGACAAAGGATCTCCTGTTACTGACCTGTCTACACAAGAACTCATGACAAGAAATTTAAAAATGTCTACGACTGTAACTACAGAAAAGATTACCTCTAAAGCTACGATAGAAACGAGTACTGAAACAACGGCGAAAAATAGCATTACCACGACTAAACTTATAACTGAAACTCCAGAGAAAACCACCAGCACCACGACTAAATCCAAAACCGAGACTACATCACAAACCACTGCTACAGGACAAACCACTGTTGAAGAACCCACTTCTCAAACTACCATCAATATCCCAGGGAACTGTTGTTCCTGGAACTCTTCAAAAAGTTGCTGCCCCTACGACTATGATGATAGCAAATGTGACATTTCTAACAACAGGACCGTGTGTGGTTACAATAAGAACCAGAAAAAGCCGAACGATAATGAAGCGACAAAACAATTTACTAAGCAAGGGTTACATTGCCAAAACAGAGACGAGCGAGTGGAGTGTGAATATAATAAACGATCTGACATTACCGATAGTTTTACTCCTTCAACTAAACCACACAAAAATCAGCGTCTAGACCTAAAGAGACGAAAAACGAAGCGAATACAAGAAACTACTCCAAAAGTTACAAAAGCAAGTACCACGACAGTTACGACAGAAATTACAACAACAACAACACAAACCGTAAAGCCGAAAATGACAACAGGACGCCGCACTACCATTGAATGTGTGGAGATTCACTCGAAGAAGGCTTGTCGCGTTATTCCTCTCGATGAAGAATTAAATTATGACTAACCCTATTGTGCAAATGAAAGAAATGTTTGTGAATTCGTACACACTTTACACACACTAGTACTCACCTATATACCTACCTACTTATTTTATGTGGTATAACGTTATGTAGGAGTTCCATATTATAGTTCTAAGAAAATCGTGTTTGTGTATATACGTAATCATAAAAATGTATTTATATAATGAATAATAATGAGTTAGTCGGGTCATGCTCATTGTAGGGTTCCGTAGTTGCCCGTCCGTCACAATCACAACAGACCTTGAACGGGGGGTCTCATGTACTGTACACATACATACAGTAAGTACCTATTATAATAGAAAAATGTTAGTTGATATTGATATTACTACCTATAAATAAAATACCTATATCAATCAATTTCAATCATAATATTTTCTTCTTACTTTACGACTCTCTAGTAAATTTAATTGATAAACTTAGGTTAAGCCATCAATATTGCCATGCACGTGACTTTACTCTTGGTAAGTTACTATAACTTTCGATCACACTATGATCCTACCCATTTTATAGGCTTACCCATTTTCGATAAATGTTATATTTTTAGATCTGTGCCGCACTGGTAAACTGCCTGCCCTGTAAGAAACGTATATCAGACGAATTCCAATCTGCAAGGCGTAATGAGGGATATCGTTACTATTTCCACACTACTACCACTGCAAGTCCTAGGTCTACAAGAAGTCCATTTACTATTAAGACAATAACACCTAGAGGAAAGATTTGCGCCCCTTATGAATTCAACGAGACCATTTGCGAGTTTGTTGGGGAAAGAGAATTATGTGGATTCAATAAGAACCGAGAGGTGGTGCAAAGTAAGTCAAACTCAAAAGCGCGGTTCCTATCTAATGGCTGTTGGCTTAGAAAAGGTCGTGTCGAGTGCGGGTATAAGGAACCATTTGACACTATACGCCGACCGCCTATAGTATACCCAAATTTGTTTCGCCAGGAAGACGATCAAAGCACCGTCCATGCGATTTTAAGTGGAAAAAAATTAGTTATCGTGACAAGTACTACAACTACCACAACTACAACAGAGGCACCGACTACGGTATTCCAGGAATGTGTAGAGATTCATTCACGGATTGTGTGTCGTACTACGCGAGAAAGAGTTGTGGTGTAATATATTTGTATAAAGTTAAGTAATTTAGACAAATCATTTTAAATTTAGTTACTTTACATCTTACTCGAAAGAGCCGGGAAATGTTGTTATGAGTCGTACCTGCCTGATTATTTATTTTTCACCTCAGCAGCTCGAACAAGGGTACTTTGCTACTTAAAAACAGTGAGCAAAATCGCATGTTGCTCACTGAGTGAGACAAAATGAGCAAAATGCGATTTTGCTCACTCAGTGAGCAAAATGTGATTTTGCTCACTGTTTTTAAGTAGCAAAGTACCCTTGTTCGAGCTGCTGAGGTGAAAATTTAATTGTTGGTATATCTTAAGAAAACATGAGTGAATAGAGGTAAGTGATGAAGAAGGAATACATTTTTCGGGTTCTCTAATATGTTCTCACTGCTGAGGTGAAAAATGTTGTGTACTACACGAGATCAAAGTTATTTACATCTCGTGCGCTTTTGAGTCCCTTACTACTAGGGTTGCCAACCGTACTATATTATATAGTATTGTACTATATTTTGGCTCTCTGTACTATATACTTTTGGAAAAATATATAGTACGCTAAAATACTATATTTCCGATTAAACGTATATTACACTTGGGCGTTTTCTAAAATAAATATTGAAAACCCGATTCTCCCAGATCCTGGTGTTTTTGGGTTCTTTCAACTCGGAATCACTAGCATATTCAATCCATGATAAAAAAATTTGTCCCAAAATTTTGTATGAAAATTGTACATTCCATTCCACTACGTCACGTTACATACAAGTGAAAAATTTTCTCATACTAAAAACGTGACGTAATGGAATGGACATTTTGGGACATCTTTTTTTAATGGTATGATGGAGAGTGCTGTCGATTCTGAGTAGAATGAGCCCAAGAATGTCCAGATTTGAAAGAATCGGGTTTTCGATATTTATTTTAGAAAAGCGGCCAAGTGCGAGTCGGACTCGCCCATGAAGGGTTCCGTATTTAGGCGATTTATGACGTATAAAAAAAAACTACTTACTAGATCTCGTTCAAACCAATTTTCGGTGGAAGTTTACATGGTAATGTACATCATATATTTTTTTTAGTTTTATCATTCTCTTATTTTAGAAGTTACAGGGGGGGGGACACACATTTTACCACTTTGGAAGTGTCTCTCGCGCAAACTATTCAGTTTAGAAAAAAATGATATTAGAAACCTCAATATCATTTTTGAAGACCTATCCATAGATACCCCACACGTATGGGTTTGATGAAAAAAAATTTTTTGAGTTTCAGTTCGAAGTATGGGGAACCCCAAAAATTTATTGTTTTTTTTTATTTTTGTGTGAAAATCTTAATGCGGTTCACAGAATACATCTACTTACCAAGTTTCAACAGTATAGTTCTTATAGTTTCGGAGAAAAGTGGCTGTGACATACGGACGGACAGACAGACGGACAGACAGACAGACAGACAGACAGACAGACAGACATGACGAATCTATAAGGGTTCCGTTTTTTGCCATTTGGCTACGGAACCCTAAAAAGCCCACTTATGTTTAGTATTTTATCTAAAAAGTACTATATTTTTTTGAAATTTACTATATTTTTGATGCCTTATTCTAGAAAATACTATATTCCACCAAAAAATAGTTGGCAACCCTACTTACTACGCTCAAGATTCTAAATTAGATTCACTCGCTACGCTCGTGAATCTATTATAGAATCTTTCGCTTGCTCGGGACTCAAAATAAGCACTCGAAGAAATATCAAACTTTGATCTCTTGTTGTACAAATAACTATTTAGGTACGCAAATAAGACTTGACAGGTTTTAATTATGTTGAGTATATATTGGGATTCTAACTTTGAAATGATGGTTTAAAGTTTTACCTGGCTTACTGCAAATGAGAAATGAAATTAGTATAATTTCCACCGTAGATCAGGAGCTCACGCTAAGGCCACATGATTCATAGTTTTCATTCACTCGTTAATTGTAGTTAGATGAGCCAGACGACCTTAAGTCTCACTATTTTTAATATAAACAGATGAAGTACAATAGTAACTTGTCTTCATTGTTTTACTCATTGGGTCAAAAATCAAAGACACAACTCTTTTAAAATTTTAATATCTATTCAATAAATACTACCTAACTTATTAAAGCCGCTATTGTTATGACTAAGTTAATACTTGAACCCTTTATTTATAGTTTTTTAACCGCCGTTGCCTGTAATGGTCTCATAGTTCAAATATAGGCATTATTTACTATTGGGAGCATTACTGAGAACGGCACATTACTAGTGCTACCAGTTTTCTTGTAATCCTGAAAATTCACTGCTAAATTCGATAATATTGTCGGCAGTAAATAGCATAAATATTCGCTTTAGTATTGTAGAAGTCCAGTCATCCTTCGGGAAGATGTAATCCAGGTAGTTTACTAGGGCGTCTGACATGGAGCCGCGGCCTTCAGCTGGTGACTCTGACACTACGACATTGTGGAACCGGTCTTTAATCGCGCCGCCGCTGCACGTGACGATTAACATGGTAATAAGTGTAATAACCAATAATTCCTCCACCATTAACGTTCGCATCGTTCGATTTCTGGAAACAAAAGAGAAAGCTGTCAATATACCTGGTTAAAACAATACAGTAGCGTAGATACAGTCGGAATACTCAGAATTTATTGTAAGTAGGTAAAGGATGAGTCTACGCATCAACCATCCATAGCTATTATATGATCTGTGGTTTGCCTAGGGTGCCATACCCTAATAACCTTTAAAATATTTATGTATGGATATTAAGATATTAATAATAATAACAATTAGATATGGTAGATATTGTAGATACTTTTGAACATGAACTATAGGGATTATGAGTATTTGGAAAAACTTGTCGCGGGTGTAGGTATAGGGTGAAAGTGGGCTTAACGTGATAATTATATCATAGATAGAAAATCCCCTAAGGTTTGCTGAGGAATTGGATGCAATCAATTTGCATCTGAGCTGTGGTTGATCATGTGAAATGTGAAAGCTGTAGGCCTAAATAATATAACTGAATGTCGAAACCATGCATTTAATTGTCAGACATTGCAAAACCTGTATCGCAAAATGGCGAAACTGGTTGTGGTTAAGATACTGACTACTGAATCGTGAACAACCCGCGAGACAATGTGCATTTATTTGACACAACTATAAAAATAGTAAGAAATCGGCATAACTATTGAAATTTCACTTTGTCATAGGTAATTTAAATTGGGATTGAATAGGTACTTTAAATTTTTCCATTGGATACAAGGCCAGGCGTGTCTCACTCCGCGATTTCGTCGCTTTGCTACAGGTAGCTAAAAGTACATCCGTTCGGCCCCAATTTTGGGGAAAGCCATAAGCCGCGTGTGGCACTGTCGCCACCTAGCGGCCATATCTGTGTTGATCGTAACAGACGCGTTTTGTTAGAGAGTGAGTCTTCTGTACTTAGTACTATTATTTATTCTGTGACAAGGCTCTCTGTAGAAAAGCGACATATCACACACAGCTAAATTTTCTCTTGCAACAAATATGGAACATTAGATCACAGAGGTTTCTTAATTCATACCAAATTATTTACTAAAGGCCTAAGTTGGGTATGATATTAAAATTATTAAATGACTCCACACTAACAGTGTTGACTACTGATACGAGTATAAGTATTCATTCATTGAATAGGGCGCTAATGGAAGCAAGAAACTGTAACCCTGCTATCTTACAAACTATAAAAACTTCGGAAAACATAGAATAGGTAGGTTCTATACCTACACGGCTACTACGGCCAGATTAACGATTCTACGCAAACAAAGTCGATGGCAGAGTCTAGTATTAATTTTAATAAGCCGCTCTTGGCCGTGGCTATTGACCGTAGTTAGAAACTATAGATGGTCAAGCAGATCTTGTCAGTAGAAAAAGGCGGTCAATTTGAAAAATGTAGGCGCGAAGGGATACCGTCCCATAGAAAATTTGAATTTCGCGCCTTTTTTTACTGACAAGATTTGGTTGACCAGCTATATAAACTAAATAATTATAGGTTTGAATTTAAATATGGTTACGCGTTTATGTTTTGAAGAAACTCAACTGTTACATACGACTATTTAGGTCTACATAAGAATTTCAAATATGTGTAGTACCTAGCACAGCGCATAAGTGGTTTTAAACTAAAGAAACTCCGAAATTTGGGTGCACAGCGCGTCATGCAACGTTATTTATTCTAGCTGTGTGTTATCCTCAATACAGGATATCCTGTGCTAAGTAGAAAGTGCGTGTGAAAAAACTAGAACGTCCAAATAAATTTAAGAGCTCTACAGACTGCAACAAATCGTGCATTTTTAGGGTTCCGTAGCCAAATGGCAAAAAACGGAACCCTTATAGATTCGTCATGTCTGTCTGTCTGTCTGTCCGTCTGTCCGTCTGTCTGTCCGTCCGTATGTCACAGCCACTTTTCTCCGAAACTATAAGAACTATACTGTTGAAACTTGGTAAGTAGATGTATTCTGTGAACCGCATTAAGATTTTCACACAAAAATAGAAAAAAAAACAATAAATTTTGGGGTTCCCCATACTTCGAACTGAAACTCAAAAAAATTTTTTTCATCAAACCCATACGTGTGGGGTATCTATGGATAGGTCTTCAAAAATGATATTGAGGTTTCTAATATCATTTTTTTCTAAACTGAATAGTTTGCGCGAGAGACACTTCCAAAGTGGTAAAATGTGTGTCCCCCCCCCTGTAACTTCTAAAATAAGAGAATGATAAAACTAAAAAAAAATATATGATGCACATTACCATGTAAACTTCCACCGAAAATTGGTTTGAACGAGATCTAGTAAGTCGTTTTTTTTTTATACGTCATAAATCGCCTAAATACGGAACCCTTCATGGGCGAGTCCGACTCGCACTTGGCCGCTTTTAAATGATTGCGGCGAATTCATTCGATCGATCAAATGCCGTAATGTAACATGTAACGCAATTCGCATGTATTATCAGTGACGACTGTGGAGTTTATTAATTTGAATTTTTTAAAGCATGTTTGAATGAGGGGAATTGCTCTTAATTTGCTATTCAAATAAGCTAAGAACCGGTCTAGTTTGTTGTATAACTAATTCATAACAACAGTAATAAACTTGTTGTGTAACAAATTCATAATATAAGTTGTGTTCTTGCTGTGAAGTCGATCTAGAAAGTTAGCATAATAACAGGTGCTTGAACTTGAGGCTTTAGATGTCTAGGTCATTAGTGTCTCTAGCTGTGGAATGTCCTAGAAATAAAGAATAAGTACGTTTGAATAGTATTATGAAGAATTCCGGGCGTAACTGGGAAAATTTGCAATCTGGAAGAGTATTGTGGTTTTTAAGATTTATAAGTGCTATTACTATGTTTACAATTATTTTCTCAAATTGTAATAAAATCAGTACCGATATTTGGCGGGAAAAAAAAACTTAATTATAAGGTTTTTATGGTTTAAACTTTTATTTACCAATTTAAAAAGTATGATCAGCTGCAGAAGAAATATAGTTACTTACACGAATCGTTAAACAGGCTAATGTAAGTGTAAGATCATAAAATTCTAAGTAGCGAGTTGTTTATCACTCGTTCTTTAACAACTTAAGTATAATAGAGATAATAATAACCTAGATTGAAAGTAATAAGTGTACATAGCTCTATTTTCTGCCATTAAGGCAACGCATAAGCCACGCCGCGAATGACAATGGTGTCTTGGTGACCGAGAAATTATGGCATGTGTGAACTGATTCTAATGAAAGCCATTTCTTGGAACGAACCCTACGATCTATGTAATAAATTTTACATATGTACATATCTCTAGACTCTAGAGTAATATTAGACTTAGATTTCTTTATTTCACGATAAAAATTACACTAAATTTGCATGTAATGTAGTATGTAATGTTTGACGATCATGATAATAAAGAAAGAAGAAAGAAAATAAATTTATCAGGACGCTTACAGTTGACGATTGATTGATGCAAATTTATACTTAGTGTAATATTTATAGTGAAATAAAGAAATCTAAATCTTAATCGAATCGCATTTTTTGCACATTCATTGCAGCAAAGTTTAATTACCCTAGTTTTTATTGTTTAGTTTGTATTTTTATGTCCCAATAAATATTCATTGATAGTTTATTACCCTATAAAACGGTATAAGTAGCTAACTTTAGTTTCAATGCTAATACAATTGGCTACTCTCCTACTAGTCAAATCAGATTCTTTTTTAGAACTGTCAAAACGATTTGCCAGTATGGAATTTATATGAAAACGTGTGTAGTGACGTTACGTGCCCGTGACACTCGCCTACTTTTTATATTTCTATCCGATTTATTAAATAGAAATTGTGTTTAAAAATAACTGCTATCTATGTTTCTGTAATAATTATCTGGTGCTTTATTTCGTGCACGGTGTGAAATAATTTATTAGGGCGAGCGAAGCGAGCCCTATCACTATTCGACAAACTATGCATTCTTGTGGTACACTTTACGGAAAAACTATCGCACTTATAGGTTTGAAATTTAACATAGTAATTTAAATTCATGTCTAGATGTGTTATCAAACTTAAAAATATCATTTTATCAACTTAATAAAATAAAATAAAGGAATAACACTTTGTATGACTACTAGCGCCATCTGTTAGAAAAATTATGAATTAAAATTCGTGTCAATGTACTACACTTCGTTTTTTTTAGCATTAGAAATAAGGTAAACAATCTTGATGTGTCTTTTAATTGAAAAACACACTTTCAAAATAACTTACGGTAAATATATAACAATTATGAATCTAATACGATCTTTCATAGTCTTCTGCTTTCATAAGTAATAGTTATTGATTTTTAAAAAGTGTTTTTCAATTAAAAGACATGTCAAAATCGCTTACCTACTTTCAAGTTCTTTCTAATGCTAAAAAAACGAACTATATGTGTTAACAACGATGAATACAAAAAACCGGCCAAGTGCGAGTCGGACTCGCGCACGGAGGGTTCCGCACCATCAACAAAAAATAAAGCAAAAAATCGTGTTTGTAGTATGGGAGCCCCCCTTAAATATTTATTTTATTTTATTTTTAGTATTTGTTGTTATAGCGGCAACAGAGATACATCATTTGTGAAAATTTCAACTGTCTAGCTATCGCGGTTCATGAGATACAGCATGGTGACAGACGGACGGACGGACGGATGGGCGGATGGACGGACGGACAGCGAAGTCTTAGTAATAGGGTCCCGTTTTTTACCCTTTGGGTACGGAACCCTAAAAAGGGTTAAAATTTTGGATTCAGACCCATTTCGCTTCGCTCGGTTTGATTCCCAATCTTCCAAATCTGAATACTGGAACAATAATCTTGCTGTATACAGGGTGGCCAACTTAGAGGTATACAACTTTTTTTTGCCGCCTGTTTATTTTGGCGGTAAATATGACAGTTATTGCATGAAAATTAGTTTGTGTAGATACGGCAAATTTATTATGGAGCGTTTTACGACGGAACAACGTGTTTTAATCATTAAAAACAATAGAAACATTAAAAATAACGTTTCCCGGTCGATTAATTTCGAGAAACGGTGACATTGACTGGCCCCCAAGATCGCCTGATTTAACAGCTCCCGACTTTTTTCTGTGGGGCTATCTAAAGGGACGTGTCTATGCTAATAGGCCAACGAATCTTCAGCAATTAAAACAAAATATTCGAAACACTGTCGCTGAGATAACGCCAGAAATGTGTGAAAAAGTGATGAAAAACGCGATGAAAAGGGTTCGCATCTGCCATGCTGCTAGAGGTGGACATTTGTCTGACATTATTTTCCATGTGTAATTGCTGACCCTACATATTATATTTAACAAGGAATACTTAATATTTTTTATGTTTTATAGAATAAAATTTCAAAAATAAAGTGTATACCTCTTATTTGGCCACCCTGTATTTGTCGCAGTCGGATCGTATAATCCGCCGTATTACATTACGGCTAGCCGTTTTCAAAAACAGGGGCGTTTTGAAATGCGGCGGTTTAACTATTAGCCGGATTGAATGCGGCTGAATGAGAATCCGCCGGAATGTATTCGGCGCCATACGTTCTTCAACACGGCTAGCCGTAATGTAATACAGCGAGTCATTAGCCGCCGCTTTGACAGTTTTTAGTTCCCATTTTTAACACTCGTGGCGCTGCCTGACATAACAACAACAAACTATGAAAAACGCTGGGGTGTCCATCAAATCTGGAGTTCGTCGAACTGTTTCTTTTCAAAAAACATTTCCTTCGCAACTTAACTAGATGGAGCCCGGCCTCGCGGGGCTCCCATTTCTGAGCGGTTTGCCCTTCGGACATCTGAAGCTATCTAACGAACCTAACCTACCTACCTATTGATTTAGTGAGACGTCCGTGAAAACATTACACTTTAGGGAAAAAAGCGTAGGTAGGTAAATAGGTTAGGTTCGTTAGGTAGCTTCAGATGCCCGAAGGGCAAACCGCCCAGAAATAGGAGCCCCGCATTTGCGGGGCTCCGTCTATTTAAGTTGTGAAGGAAATGTTTTGGAAAAGAAACATGTAGTGCGGTGGGACCATAGTAAAAATAAATTAAATTGCAAACATTGTCAAACTCCGGTTACGTAGGCGACCGAAAGAACTGGTCACTCTACAATCTAAATAGTAGATACGATGCGGCTACACGTAGGCCGCCTTATTGAAGAACGTATCGCAATGACAATCCGGCTAATCGTCGAACCGCCGCATTTCAAAACGCTCCTGTTTTTGAAAACGGCTAGCCGTAATGTAATACGGCGGATTATACGATCGGACTACAACATATTCACTGCGGAGGTCAATTTACTCGTATGTTCTGTTCTGTGACGCCGATGAACTGATCAGTCATGTTGTAATTCGAAACGTCTTGATGAGCACTTGGGAGAGCAGTACGATAGAGCTGATGCTGATCCCTGGCTGTACCTAGCGGAACTCAGGTTTGGTGCAACATAGACACACACTGGGTTGGACATCCGACTCGTCATGATGATAACTTGGTAGAGCAGTACCCAAGATAGCTGATGCTGAACCCTGGCAGTACCTAGTGGAGCTCGGGTTTAATACAACATATGCACACGCTGTTTTGGTCATCGGACTCGTCTTGATGAGCACTTAGGAGAGTAGTACCCAAGATAGAGCTGATGCTGAACCCTGGCTGTACCTATTGGAACTCAGGTTTGGTGCAACATAGGCAAACACTGTTTTAGTCATCCGACACGTCTTGATGGGCATTTGGGAGAGCAGTACCCAAGATAGAGCTGATGAGCTGATGCTAAACCCTGGCTGTACCTACTGGAACTCAGGTTTGGTGCAACATAGATACACGCTGTTTTGGACATCCGACTCGTCAGAATGAGCACTTGGGAGAGCAATACCCAAGATAGAGCTGATGCTGAACCCTGGCAGTACCTATTGGAAGTCAGGTTTGGTGCAACATAGGCAAACGCTGTTTTGGTCATCCGACTCGTTTTTTTTGAGCACTTGGGAGATACCCAAAATAGAGCTGTAGCTGAACCATGGCAATATTTAGTGGAACTCAGGTTTGCAATATAGGCACACGATGTTTTGGACATCCGACTCGTCTTGATGAGCACTTAGGAGAGTAGTACCCAAGATAGAGCTGATGCTGAACCCTGGCAGTACCTAGTGGAACTCAGGTTTGGTGCAACATAGACACACGCTGTTTTGGACATCCGACTCGTCATGATAATCACTTGGTAGACTAGTACCCAAGGTAGCTGATGCTGAACTCTGGCAGTAGGTACCTAGTAGAGCTCGGGTTTTATACAATATAGGCTCACTCTGTTTTGGTCATCCGACTCGTCTTTTTGAGCACTTAGGAGATACTCACGATATAGCTGTAGCTGAACCCTGGCAGTATTTAATGGAACTCACGTTTGTTGCAACATAGGCACACGCTGTTTTGGTCATCTCACTCGTCTTGATGTGCACTTAAGAGAGCAAATTATACATAAGTTTATGTGCGGAGCAGCATGATTACCGCCAGTAGGTGTCCAGACGGGATAGTTTTACGCTCAATTGTGTGGTGTGGACGCATAAATAAATTCAAGGACATTGGCTCGCTGACCCAACATTGCCAGAAAAGAAAAGCCAGTTGGCTTCCTTACAAGAAGTACTGGGCGACCGTGTAGGATGTAATAAGGTATAATAATTGTATATTACGTGTGGATGATATTGGCAATTTGATTTTGTCGTCTGGACACGTTTTTAATGGACAAAGTAAAAGTTGTATCAGACAGGCGTACCGGACAGCGACCGAGGGCCAATTAGTAGGTATATTTCTTTCTTGCTCTCACTTATAGCTGCGTCCTTAATGGACTTATTACTTACCCATGCGACTGAACATGGAACAAGCCTCGGACTGGATCAAAGTCGCGGTCCGGTACGTTTAGGTAGCAAAACTCCGCGAGCCCTTACAAAGCTCTGCTTTTTGCTAGTTTTAAGTAGAGGAAAGTACCCAATTGTTTGTTCATCTACACGAGACATGTGATAATGACTGATGTCAACACACAATCAATACAATATTCCCCTTTTTTACTGTCTGCAACTCTGTTGCACCATAGTCCATAACAACCGTAAGTGACACTCGACAACTCATTCAATTATTAACCGTATTCTCCCGCATTAAAGTCCAAGTTCACACTGATTTCCCAATGTCACTCGACACCGGGTACGATCTGTAGTTTTCTCTCGGTGTCAATGATACATAGTGTTTCAGAATGATGTATAAGACGTTAACCCCAAAAACTGTTAGATAATAACGTATTACAGATTACAGACAATAGTGATCACATATACCTATACACGTTATAATAGAGCATTGTCTCAGCAGTCAATACTGCTAGTACTACAATTACAATGAAAAGCATGATATTGGTACTATATACAATTAGTAACAATATCATGCTTTTATTTTTAAAGTCACTTAATAATTAGGTACTAGTCTCTTAAGACGATATGTGTTCAAGTCGATTTGATGATTTTTTTTATGAATCTACTCTATGCAATAGTTTATTTAGGTAGGTATATTTTCTCTACTTTCCAAGTACCTGTTTTACCATGTAAACACTAAAGATAAACACTATAAAGTGATCGCCTCATATTTATCTAGACAAAGCAGATTCGTGTCTAAGTGTCGGTAAAGAATACTAAACAAAAGGAAAACCCGATAATGTATTCACTGACTCATTATAAGTATTATAATTATAACTCAGTAAAAGCTACACACTAGGCTAAACAAATTATGTTTCACTTTCAGTTTTTTGTATGAATATGTAATTTGCATAAATAGGTAACATCTATGAACCTTTTATGAGGTACGTAAGTACTCTACACAACGTTAGGTTCAGGAGGTTAGCTGGAAGAAATCTCTCAAATGTTATTTGGCAGAGATGAATTTAAGCATATGGTAATATAAGTACATCTGTGAATATCTCAAGTTGTCTTTCTGTATCTTATCTATTCCTATTTTCCACTTTGTTACAGTATTTACGTTTTCAATAAAATTTACAAAAAGCCGTAGCCTTATACCGTAGATATGTAGTTGGCTCAAAAAGCGTTAAAATTATAAAACAACCCATATTTTCACTTACGTAAAATCAATATAAAAAAACTCTTATTTTCTATAAAGAAAGTTGCTAACCTGAATAACTGACACTCGATAACTTGTTTCACTTCAATCCCCCAGGTGTAAAACATTCGTCACTTCACAGTTCCATGGACACCTTTTCTAAATTTTCGCGATAGAGGCAAGGAGCGCACGTGGTGAAAGGAGACAACACTGTCGAGTGTCGCCTGTGGTGTGATGCATCCGCGACCACCACAATACGTGACCAGCACACCACCAAATTGGGTGGTTTAGGCTGCTTGCACGCTCGATATTTCTACTACCGTGTTTTAAACATGTTTCTCACAATTATCTATTTGATTTGATTAAACTAGAATTAAGGCATTAAGAATCACAGGAAAATAGACACAATTATGTGGCCTAACGTTGTAAAAATTCAAGAGATGCTCGGTCAAATTAGACATATTTCCTTCTTCATAATAAACATGTAGGTATTTATCTAATTACTTCGTCCAATTTACACAAAATGGCTAAGTTGCGTGCGCTCACGCATAAATTTATTGGGTCTGACAATGATAACAAGTAGGTAACGAAATAATTAACGTTCCGCACATACATCGGAACACGAACAGATTTTAATTAGGTTTTTCCGTAAAGCTTATTAGTTACTTGTAATGTACCATGTACCTACAATTGATTTAAAAGTAATGTGCATTCCAAAAACGTGTCAGAAGGCCTACCGCGAACCACGTTCGACGTATTGCCTTGCCTCCCTGTCACACTTACGTACGAATTTACAAGTGCGACAAAGGCAACACGTCGAACGTGGTTCGCAGTAGGCCCTCAGGTACGTGACGCTAATTTGTTACACTTTTCATAAAGCTAAGAATCTGATAATGATGATATTTGATAAATCAATGATATAAGTCGTTAATACTTTGATAACAATTTTATGTACAACATTATTTTCTACGGCTAATAAAATATTTTATTGAATGTTTGTTATTTTATTTTTTATTTGTTTGATAAAGGTTACTAAGGTGTTCTGCAGGTTACTAAGGTCGCTGCCACATGCGTCACGTCCCCGATAAAGTACCTAGACCTTTTTGTGGAATGCTCCGTTTATCCGTATGCAGTCAACCTTATCAATAGACGGCACCTGTGAATTTACGATGAAAGGTTTTTCATCTTTATCGATCGAAGTTTTGCGATGAAAGGAAAATCGTCATTCCGATCATGTTTCCTTGATCAAACATCATCGCTTTCCAATATGCTGTTCATATTACTCGAATAAAGATTGATGTTAGAACAAATACGTACTAATATTTCGATAACATCTGATACGTGACACAGCCAACATTTCAATAATTTAGAAATTTTACATCAGTGAAACGTCAAAAATCGTCCTTAATCGTCAAGTATTTGTTAAATATCACCCAATGTCACTAAACTGGTCACGGTACGACATCGTATTTATTGAATCTGACAATGATATCAAGTAGGTAACGAAATAATTAACGTTCCGTCGTACATCGGAACACGAACAGATTTTAATTAGGTTTTTCCGTAAAGCTTATTAGTTACTTGTAATGTACCATGTACCTACAATTGATTTAAAAGTAATGTGCATTCCAAAAACGTGTCAGAAGGCCTACCGCGAACCACGTTCGACGTGTTGCCTCCCTGTCACACTTACGTACGAATTTACAAGTGCGACAAAGAGGCAACACGTCGAACGTGGTTCGCAGTAGGCCCTCAGGTACGTGACGCTAATTTGTTACACTTTTCATAAAGCTAAGAATCTGATAATGATGATATTTGATAAATCAATAATATAAGTCGTTAATACTTTGATAACAATTTTATGTACAACATTATTTTCTACGGCTAATAAAATATTTTATTGAATGTTTGTTATTTTATTTTTTATTTGTTTGATAAAGGTTACTAAGGTGTTCTGCAGGTTACTAAGGTCGCTGCCACATGCGTCACGTCCCCGATAAAGTACCTAGACCTTTTTGTGGAATGCTCCGTTTATCCGTATACAGTCAACCTTATCAATAGACGGCACCTGTGAATTTACGATGACAGGTTTTTCATCTTTATCGATCGAAGTTTTGCGATGAAAGGAAAATCGTCATTCCGATCATGTTTCCTTGATCAAACATCATCGCTTTCCAATATGCTGTTCATATTACTCGAATAAAGATTGATGTTAGAACAAATACGTACTAATATTTCGATAACATCTGATACGTGACACAGCCAACATTTCAATAATTTAGAAATTTTACATAAGTGAAACGTCAAAAATCGTCCTTAATCGGTATTTGTTAAATATCAATGTCACTAAACTGGTCACGGTACGACATCGTAATTAACTTGGTCAAGCAATAAAAACTTATTTAATTTCTTTAGATAAACTGTACCTAAATGTCAATTTTCTAGGGATCCTTTGTGTTTTATCCGAGACAATATTCTCTCCTTGGAATTCATTATTGACATAATTTCATAGTAGATTAGCTTAAGCAAACACGTATTACAGGAGAATTATAAAATATAAAATATACCTTACTTACCGGTAATACAGTTCAATTTTCAATAAAAATAAATGCATGATACCTCCTAGGGGCTCCTTGAAAAGCATGGCGTGTTTGAGATTTTTCTTTCGATTGTTCTTTTGCCTCAATTCGAGTTTATTTAAAGGGATCATTGTATTTTTTTTCTCATTATTTCTCAATATCTTGTGCAATATGGCTGGCTTTAAGGTAATATCCTAATATTTATTATTATTGTCTGTTATGATTACCTACTACATAGGAACATCCTGTGTTTTGCAGTCATGCTATGACAGCCTACTAGTCACAACATTCATTTTTATTTTGTAGGTTTTTAATGATTTTTTCATAATATCGGTGGCCTAAAAATACGCTAACAATAAAATATTTAGGAATATTTTTTTTACTTACACGTCATTCACAAATTGTCATCAAATAAAATCTATTAGTTAGCTTAAATTTTATCTTCAAAATAATTTGCCTTTAGCTCTGATACACAAACGCAACAATATGCCGCAATAAAAAAATGTTAGCTTACTTTTGGACCATGTATATGAAGAGAATTTTGACCCACTTTGTAGACCTTGCATTTAAACAGTTAATAACAATATGTAGATAAAAATGTTATTCACATTGTGCACATTCACATTAATAGTGGCATATAATATAAATAAAATAAATATAAAATATATATAAAATAAAATAAATAAATAAATAAATATTATAGGACATTCTTACACAGATTGACTAAGTCCAGGACCGCGGCTTCACAGGCAGAGGCAGGGTCACTACCCACGAGGCCAGACTAGTCGTCAGTCTTTACTAGTAAAAGTAAGAACATAAATTATTCAAATGTTATTTCTTTTGCAGATCCTGATTTTATTCGTCGTTTTTCAAATCGTTAACTCCAAGCCATTCAAAGAAATTCATATGAAAAAGGATTTTGAGTTCTCCATCAAACCTCCAGTGTTGCCGATCAAGCCTTTCACATTTATTAAACACAAGTGGTTGCATTTAGGACACGGTATAGTAAAAAGGAGTCCTTTCGAGGTGATACCGAAACCAGAAGAAAATATCGACAACCCAGACTCACTATTAAAGGTATCGTTAGAAAAGGAATTTGGGATTGGAACTCCTTTGCCACCCCCTGAAGGGATACCGCCAGCACCACTGCTTGCTCGTATACCAGAAGTACCGGGAATTTCAAGTCCTCCGCCAAGCGTACCACCTCCGGTCACAGGGTCAACTATACTTGTAAGTCAGGATTATCTTTCAAGATTGCCAGAAGAGGGCGCGGAAATAATAGTAATAACTCCTGTTCCTCCTCCCCTACCACCGCCTGTGGTGAGCGTACCTCCGCCGTCTCCGATCCCTGAGCCAATACCAGGACCTCCCCCGCCAGTGCCACCAGAAGTCCCCAAAGGCCTAACTCAAGGCAATTTACTTACGGATATAGGCAGAGTAGAAGAAATAAATGCATACCTTAAAGCGGTAGAAGGTCTTGGTATATCTCCACCTCCAGGTCTCATACTGCCCCCTCCTGCAGGGCCCCCGCCACCACCTCCTTTAGAGGCCGTATTGCCTGTGCTTAATAGCAATAGTATAGAGGTTGAGGTCCCAAAAACTCCACCTCCTCCGCCTGTTGAAAAAACGAGCCCTCTAGTGAAAGGATCTCGACTTGCGCTATATTTCGGAAATATTTTCTTACAAGTGATGTCGGAAGTGATATCAAGCGCTAGATCAGCTCTTATCCAATATTCTCCGCCGGCACCCATTTAATATTATCATGTAATAAAACACTTTTAATTTAATTTATAATTTAATTTTAATAAAATACTTATTTAATATAATATGTTACTATCACAATGTTTTATTTCAAGTCCTTAGTTTTTAGACGTTGCCGTCTAAATTAAAAACCGAATCCTCCTTGGCCACCGAATCCTTGTCCCCCAAAGCCTCCTTGACCAAAACCTCCCTGCCCTCCTCCGAACCCGCCTTGTCCAAAGCCTCCTTGATCGAAACCTCCCTGTCCTCCGCCGAATCCACCTTGTCCAAATCCTCCTTGGTTTCCATATCCTCCCTGGCCGCCAAATCCGCCGCCTTGGCGTCCATATCCCCCGCCGAAGTTGCCTCCTCCGGGCCCCCCAAAGCCTCCTTGGCCGCCGAAGCCTCCTCCCCGGCCTCCGAAGCCTCCACCACGGCCCCCGAAACCACCACCGCCAAAGCCTTGTCTGCCGCCCCCACCACCGAACTGGGCAGTGACCGTCGTCATCACGACTACTGCTAGCACGAATGTAATCTGTAAGTCATGGAAAATAAATTAGTGTAAATTATGGGCCAGGATGATAATATTTAGACAGTCCAGCCGTATAAAGTAAAACAATACATGCATACGTAAAGGAGTCAGCTAGACTGATTAATGGTTTCAAATCAAAATACATTTTTGCCGCAATTCCGGCCCTTCTATGAAATATCTTAAACTTTCTGGCCCCCATAAAGACAGTTTCCCCACCACTGGACTATAGGTAGTAGGTACGAGTATCTATCGGTATTTCGGTATTAAGAAAAACAAAAATAACAGTTGGGGTACTGTCACAGAATAAATAATAGTACTAAGTACAGAAGACTCACTCTCTAACAAAACGCGTCTGTTACGATCAGTACAGATATGGCCGCTAGGTGGCGACAGCGCCACGCGCGGCTTATGGCTTTCCCCAAAATTGGGGCCGAACGGATGTACTTTTAGCTACCTGTAGCAAAGTGACGAAATCGCGGAGTGAGACACGCCTGGTACTGTACCAATCTATCTATTGTTTTCTAACGCATAGTATGACTAGTTATGTCAAATGTTTTAACAGAACTAAAGCAGGTACTAACTGTCACGTGAGTCAAATAGGACCTTACATTGGGTGTTACGCTGGTATTAGGAAAAGTTAAGTCTAGGTTTAGTTAAAGTTATATTTATGATATACTTTGTTTGTACAAATTTAAATGAAACATTGGATGAAAACGAAAAATAGGTATTTAAACTTATTTAAAACCGGGTCTATCAAACACAGTAACAAAATAAATGCGTGATAGACCCGGTTTCAAATATGTTTTAATATGTGTTCAAAACGCCAAAGTTTTAAATGGAAAATAACTATATCAAGTATTGATTTACTAAGCCTCCTTCCGGGCCCCGAAACCACCACCGCCAAAGCCTTGTCTACATGTCTACCGCCCTGACCACCGAACTGGGCACAGTGACCGTCGTCTTCACAATAGCTATATCAAATATCACTTATTTTGTATTAGGTACATATATATTCTAGGCATGTAGTTAACAATGCGATTTGAGCGCTGGTAGTCGTATTTGAGTATTGTTTATTTATATTATGTTAGAATGACACAGAACGTACCTTGAACATCTTGCGAATAGTCACACTTGCTTCAATATTATACACTGATCACAAATACAGAAGAATCCTTGTTTAAATATGATATTTCTGTGTTACTGGGCATTCCAAACAACTCCATGTTAGCAAATATATTTATGCGTTTCTATAAAACACATTATGCCAATTCTATACCGTGAATCCCGTTTTAATGGCTTCTATGATGGAATGCGTAAATTTGCCGATTTTATGGTTCCAGTTTTATCAATGAATTTTAACATATATTATATTATTTCCTTATATAGTAATATACCATGGGTATTCAAACTTTACCCTAAAATGTACACATTTGACTGACTTTAATATGGATTGGGTTGAGCTTGCAATTATAACATAACATTTCTTTATTTCGGAGTGTTGCTTGCCTACCTCATACTCTATGTTTACTAGCATAATTAAAGTCCGTCAACCAAATCTTGTCAGTAGTAAAAGGCGGCAAATTTGAAAAATCGCGGGTTAACAACACTGTGTTCAAATAATTCCAAAACGCGTGTCATCAGTGTTTTATCTGTGGAATGTGGATCGTGAATGACAGCCGTCACCTTATTTGTTTTCATTTGGTTTTCATTCTGAATCGTTTCTGTTTCAAGAGATATTTCTGCTGTCACCATTAAATACCAATACATTAAATAAGAATAAGCAAAGCTAAGGGGCCTACAATGTACAATCATGCTCGTTGATGGTAAACATTACTAAAAATGGAGGTTATGACAAGTACTGGAAGAACTCTTTCGAACGTTTAAGATTATGTTCAGTTTTTTTGTTTTAGGGTTAAAAGGCATAAATAAAATGAAAACGTATGCCTAAATCTATCCAACAAGACCATAAATTGTGTCCTGGAAACCGTCCATAGGCCCACATGTCTAATATTTTCAGCAATCAGTTGTGACTATTTACAAAGGTAAACCTTTTAAACAGTATTAAGAGCCTTGATTATATCGCCGTTCTTTCGCAATATCTACCTAATCCATACATGTTTGTTGCAGGATTAAATCTTGCCCAATATAAGGCGTTCGTAGTAGAAAGTATCTCTTCAGACAATACTTACCTAAGTATGGCGGTTTATATACGTGTACAACGAAACCAAGTCGAAAAGTGCCCCTTATCTTATTTACCTTTAAATTAAATAAACACCCAAATATCAGTTGTTTTATTTTTAATATGTATATTGTACAATATATACCAATCAAAAAAATTACACAGGTATGTCATATTCATTCAGAACAGTACACTAATTTACATTAACAAGTGGCATATTATATTGTAAATAACAAATATATGCACTATCTAATTATCTGCATTTTGATATGATTTTATTTTAGTAAACTTAGAAGACATAGGGAACAAAGAGAATATAAGCACTACGATAGGGAGTTATTTTTGATATCTTCAAATTTGTTCATCATTTTGATTAACATTGTTTTAACATCGCTTTTAAATTGTCCCTCCATGTTTCAATTTTTTTCAATAAACCGCGAGTGACAATTTGAATTGACGTACGCAGGGCGCGCTCAGCGGAAAAAAAAATCTTATGGTTCGATGTACATTGCTGCTTTTCTTAGCGCAATACTGCTCTTTGAGTGTTGCCCTACTTTAGTTTGCTTTACATTGCTACTGACAAGATTTGGTTGACGGACTATACTAAGGTTATTACTTTATTAAAATTACTTTTAGTTTGAACATATTACGATGCCGATTAGTCTGATCACTGATGTTATTGTGTGACTTTAGTTTGTTAGCGTAGCATAGCCAACGTGCCCATCGCTTACGCTCCGTAGCGATCGAAACGCAACTTTCATTGTCGCACTAACATGGAAGAGTGATAGAGAGGCACAAAGCGATTCGTTGTCGAAGCGATAGCGATTATCAGCTTGGCTAGGCCGGCTGGTGAATGCTCTTATATGCATCGCGTGATGATCGTATGTCTTCGTTCAGCTATATTAGTGCAGTTTTTCTCGTATCCAAAAGGCAATTGAATCTATAAATCACCTTTTGCTACTATCACAGCCTGGATGAAAGTTTTTTTTATAGTAAAGGGGTTTCCCACTGTCGTCACTCGTTACGTCAGCGAAGCACACTTTGAGCATCTATATCTTGTCTAACATCCTGACTCTTGACGATAAACAAAGTCTATCGGATTTGATATATATCCGTGTGAAATGTATGCGTAACTTTTGAACACGTCACTGTTTCAAGTACGATAGGCAGGTAATAATTTTATTAATTAATTTTGTCACTTGACGAGTCTGACCATTAATCATGAAGGGCAGAGTGGGAAATAAAATAAACCCAAGGTAAATAGTTGTATGTTGTGTCACATCTTATTTATTGTTATTATGTTTGTCCCTGTATTTAACAAAAAGCATGCAATATTAATCGTCTCACACCAATGAATGTTGTAGGTTTCTGTACCATCAGCCGCCCAATGGTGATGTAAACATTGTAAACACAAATACTTAATCAGTCTCACTAAAACTAGTAGTTCGCCCCGAACTGAGAACTCGCGGTTAACCAAAAATTATATAGCTATTGACTTTGTTGAACCTACTTAGGTACTCGTATAGTGCGACATAAAATAATAGAAAATAAATGAGGGCGCCACTTTCTACGTAACTGTCACATTTGTGACGTAAAATGCTTACACAAATACACATGGCAACAATTTAGTATGGACATTTTTGAGTTCCATTTTATTAAAGATAAGATAAGATAAAAGATAGTTTATTCAAGTAGGCATAATTACAATGCGCTTATGAACGTCAAATAAAGCTAGGTAGACCGGCTCCAACCCTACACCTCTGCCCCGAGAAGATTTAAATTCCCCCTCAATTGGAGGAGGGTATCCCAATATGGGACCGGCAACAAACTCGGCGGGACACATCTTTTCAAAAATAATTACATCTTATAATTAACATGCATTACGAGAAAATAAGGGAAAAAATACAATTTAAATTACTATAGAATTCATGCAATTATACACATAAGGTGTAATAGAAATTTGATTTAGAAAATATACATATGTACATGGAATCATACAAAATCGTAGCTCTTTCAGAAAACATATCAAATTCTTACAAAAGGAAAAGAAAATAAAGTTATTAAAAGAAATGGGAAAACATATTATATAAATCTGATTGATTATTATTAATTACCAACATATAATATTTGATGTGCTTTCCTGCTTACCTGAGCTGTGTCACCTATAACTCTATACATAATACAATGTTTTTAATTGCTACTACTTTTTATTAGTTAGTTTCTGGTTTGGACCATGCATGTTTGTCTGTCAAGTAGTCCTCGACTCTGTAATAAGCTTTTAACATCAATGACTTTTTTAAGTAATTCTTGAGAGCTGGAAAGGGTAATCTTAAAGCATTCTCAGGTAACTTGTTATAAAAATGAATGCATTGCCCAACGAATGACTTTTGTACTTTACGGACACGAAACTTTCTGATAGCAAGCTTATTTCTATTTCTAGTGTTAAAGTTATGGACATCAGAATTCTTAGTGAAGGAGTCTAGATTCTTAATAACATAAATAATACTATCATATATGTATTGGGAAGCTACAGTTAAAATATTAATTTCTTTGAAAAGTTCTCTTAATGATTCACGCGCTCTTAAGTTATATATAGAACGAATGGCTCTCTTTTGTAAGACAAATATAGTCTGTATGTCAGCTGCTTTGCCCCAAACCAGAATACCATATGACATTACACTATGAAAATAACTATAATAAACAAGGCGAGCTGTTTCAACATTAGTCAGTTGTCTAATTCTCCTCACGGCGTAAGCGGCCGAACTTAATTTGTTAGCTAGTGTTCCGATATGAGGACTCCATTGTAGATTTTTGTCCAATGTTAAACCAAGAAACAGAGCTTTATCTACCATCTCTAAGCATTCATTATTCAAAAGTATTTTAGTATCGACTGGTTTAACATTCGGCAAAGAAAATCTAATACATTTGGTTTTCTTAGCATTAAGAAGCAAATTGTTCATAGTAAACCAGTTAAGTACATTAACGAGTGTGCTGTTAATTACACTATAATCGGTAGATTTCCGATCAACCTTAAAAAGTAATGATGTGTCATCAGCAAAAAGAACTATTTCACAAAGATTTTCTACTATACATGGCAAATCATTTATATAAACCAAAAACAGGAATGGACCCAAAATAGAACCTTGCGGCACTCCTAATTGGACTACAGCTCCGCTAGACTGGGTTTTGTTTACAACAACTGTTTGTGTTCTATTGCTAAGGTAAGAAGACATAAAGTTTAGGGCATTTTCTGACAGACCATAGTGTTCTAATTTCAAAATGAGCGTTCCATGATCCACACAATCAAATGCTTTAGAAAGATCACAAAATATGCCAATTGCATCACAAGAATTTTCCCAAATATTATAAATATGTTTAATGAGTACCGAAGCAGCATCGGTCGTGGAACGGCCCTTTGTGAAACCAAACTGATTGCTTGTAAGTAAAGTATGTCTGTTGAAGTGACCCAGTAGATCATTTAACATTAATTTTTCAAAAACTTTACTTAGTACAGGAAGTATTGATATTGGTCGGAAATTAGCCATATTACTCGAATCACCAGATTTAAAAAGAGGAATGACTTTACTATATTTCATAAGATCTGGAAAGACGCCTTGTGAAATTGAAATATTATAAATTACGGCTAAGTAAGGCGCTATTACGTCTATGACATGACTAATGACTCGAACTGATGTTCCCCATAAATCTTCCGTTTTCTTTAAATTGAGTGACTTGAATGTTTTAACAATATTTGCTGAATCTACTTGACTAAACTCAAAGTTAATATTACATTTCTTAACATTAGCGCAAAGTAAGGAATGAGCTCGAGACGAAGATGAATGTAGACATTTCGTGGTATTAATAGCTATTTTAGAAAAATAATCTTCGAATGCCGAGGCAACATCGTTGTTTGACATGGTAAGTTGTTTATCCGAGACAATGTTGACTTGACAATCGCGTGATTTACATTTACCAGCTTCCCTATTTATAATATTCCATGTTGTCTTCACTTTGTTGTCCGACACTTTCAGTTTAGAACTTGTATAGTTTGTCTTGGCTGTTACACACACTCTCTTGAAGATTTTTGAGTAGTTCCTTACATAGTCCAGGAAATCAGAATTTTTGTTCAGCTCTCTCTCACCATAAAGTTCATAAAGCCTTTTTCTACTTTTATAAATGCCTGCAGTAGCCCATTCACTAAACTTTGTTCTAGTTTTTGTTTTTGACCCACTAATAGTTTTCTCCTTGAAATTTTGATTAAAATGATAAAGAATTACACTAAAAACATCTTCATACAGACTATTACAGTTATAATGTGAAAATGGTAACATACAGAGATTTTTTTGAATTTCATTTTTGAATGATTCCAAGCGACTACTAGTAATGGGTCTGTATGTTATTGTTTGTGGAGTATCATGAATATCGCTTAAGAAAACAGCCCTTTGACCGCTATGATCAGAATGAAAACAGTTAAATATTTGCTTATCTATACATTCACAATTACAAAATATATTATCCAGACATGTTGCACTAGTTACCCCTACCCGGGTAGGTTCAAGAAACAAGTTAAATAAATTGAATGATTTAAACAAACACAGCATTTTAAGAGTATTACTAGAGGACTCGAGCAAGTTAACATTAAAATCTCCACAGACTATAACATGTTTTTGGCCCTTACATACTAACTTCAGCACACTTTCCATTGTAGTTTCAAATGTGCTGAAGTCAGCTGATGGTGGTCTATAAACACAAACAATAATATATTTTTCCAATTCTACACAGGAAATTTCTATAACTCTTTCTATGGAATAATTTACAATATCTTTACGCTCTTTAGATTTCATGCAATTTTTAACAATTATCAGGGAACCACCATGAACAGCAGACTTTCTAGCAAAAAAACTGACTAATTTAAAGTTAACAAAATCAAATAAAAACTGTCCATGTTTCAGCCAATGTTCAGTAATACACATAACTTCAACATTATTATTATCTAAAAATAAACCTATTTCTAATTCTTTGCTGGAAAAACCCTGAATATTCTGGTGAATAATGTTCATACTCAGGCGTTTTTCCGCTGTCTTACAACCTAGTTTAAATGTGGCACGGGGTCCTTGACTTTGTCAGCTGACTGAGAATTAGCTATAACACTACTAAATTTATTTGGCTCAATATTAAAGGCCAATAAATCCACTAGGTATACAAAATTTTATTTAATTTCTACTATTTTATGTCGCTCTATAGGCGGCAATGGATCAAAGATGGATTTATTGCAAGGTCTGTGGAGCCTTTAACTGATTGATTTAAGCAAAGAGTATGTACCTATAATATAGTTGGCCAAGCAGATCTTGTCAGTAGAAAAAATGTAGGCGCGAAGGGATATGCTCTCATAGAAAATTTGAGTTTCGCGCCTTTTTCTACTGACAAGATTTGCTTTTTTGCATCAATTTTGAAGCGCCATTTACAAGTTTAGCGTTAAGTAATATAGATGGCGCTATTTTTTCGAATAAAGGGCTTCGTATACGGCTGCCCCTCCCCTGGATTTAAGTCACCACCATAGAGATTAAAATAAACTGTATCTGTGCTAAGCCGAAATATTTCCTGTCAAATGTCAAATACATATATTATGTTTATTCTATTTTATTTTTATGTTGCTAATTATTTCAAAATGGTAAATTTAAAAACGATATTATAAAAGTGTAAGTCGAGCACTTTCATTTGATACTAAACTCGACCATGTTTCTTGCAAAAAAATGACCAGAATAGCAAGACCTCTCACAAACAGCTTTTTGGCCTTCTAAGCTCTTCTAGCTCAATAACGTCTTGATCGGGCCTGCTCATAATTTAATGACTAAAATATAATGCCCTCGACTACACGTTTACCCAATTTCATTTAAATTAGAACAAATTTACTTAAGTTATTGAGTATCAAACTATCTTCTGACAGTTCAGCTTAAAAACATCGAAATGCCGAGACGTGCCGCTAGTCAGCCGCGTGTTCAAAGTCGAATGTAAGAACTTCGCTTCGCTTCGCTCGCTCGTTCGATAATTAGAAAGATACGTAATACATTTTTATTACCAGTGTTTATTTAAACAAAATCAAAAATCAATAACATGCTATATTTATTTATTGTCGCGATTGACCGATTACCGTCCGAAGCCACCTTATCGTCCGTATCCACCTTGTCCGAATCCACCTTGTCCACCAAAACCTCCCTGGTTGCCACCAAAACCTCCTTGGTTGCTACCAAAGCCTCCTTGGCTACCTCCGAAACCGCGGCTTCCCTGGCCACCGCTGTATCCACCCTGACTGCCCCCAAATCCGCTCCGTCTGCCCCCGTATCCACCCTGACTGCCCCCGTATCCGCCTTGACTGCCCCCGTATCCGCCTTGACTGCCCCCGTAACCGCCCTGACTGCCCCCGTAACCGCCCTGACTGCCGTAACCTCCAGCTCCGAATTGGGCGGATACTGCCGATATTAAGACGGCTAAGGTAACAGCCAATAACAGTGTGATCTGCAACAACCATCGAATAATACATGTTACAAATAAATATTATCTCCAGTAATTACAAAGATAATCTGAAATAGTATTCTTCTAATGACATATCATTGTATTGAAATATATGTTTATAAAACATATTTCATAGCAATAAAATGGTGCATCTAGATTGCCTTCCTACTTGCCTAGATTTATTATGTAGGTACCTAATGTATTATTAGTGTTTTTATTTATTTTTTATATGTAGTGTCTTTGAAATTATGTACTTGTAATTGTATGCCACTAACCTAAATTTTAAGATTTGTTGTACCATTATTTATCTACTACTACATACTACTATTTGTTGTATTTCCTGATTAAACAAATAATTGAATCGAATTGAATTTTTTTTTTCGAATGTAGAACTTAAACTGAACTGTTAAAATTATGCTGTGAATATTATGACAGATCCATTTTCATTTCATATTGTTAGGTGATTTTAAACAAATTACACAAATATAATTAATATTATAAACAGGATTAAGTACTATATTTGTCTGCTACATTTTTCGAAGTTACGACGTTGGACCACGTTACAGATCTATTCGTTTGTTTACATAAGTGCTCGCAGCATATGAATTATATTTCGGAAAAATTGTTATTAAGTTACAACAATGAGAGCAAGAGCTCTTCTTACTGTTGTGCACCCTTATCATTGTTGATTGAAAAATAATGTTGTCAAATGAAAAAAAAAAAAGGCTTATAATCACTTACTTTGAACATTTTGTACTTCGGTTCACTAGCTACTAATAGATACACTACTGACAATACTAGAGGAACTTGGCTTAAATATGATGTTTCTATTTGATTGCGGATTCCTATGAATCGTACTGCAACAAAGTTATCTTTGCAGTTCCCAAAGTAATCAATTCCTGATGTCACTAAGTCGTTGTCATTTCAATGACTGTATTTAGAACTTTGTTGGATATTATCTCACTCTAGTTTCTGTGAATATTAGCACGTTGACCAAAACACACCGCAGATGCTCAAACTTTACACTCAAAAGTGACATGAGATAGGTACTCTAATATCATTTTACATAGTAGATTAAGTACTACAGACTATTAGGTACATACCTACCTATATATAATTGAACGAGCGGAGCGAAGGTCTCCGTTTCAGGTTGGAAAGAAATGTTTTCATATGTCCGGATGTTCTCCTCTACAGGTCGAGTTTGCAACCGATTCTTGTAAAATTTCGTGAGCAGTTTCGATAAGGTAGGTAGATTTTTGGTCGAGTCATTTTAGGAAATTTTACAAAATTGTGGAATCATGGGGTTTTGCGATCTCTACAGATCAGAGAGCTACATACTACTAGTAATATATTTATTGATTTTGTAAGATTTTGGGTTTATCGGTTTGAAATTAATTGTCGATAAAGTGTGCAAACAAATAGTGATTAACTTGACGTAATATTGTCAATTAAATAAGAGTCAAGTCAGTTTTCGAAATTTCATGTGTTTATAAAATTCAAAATAATATATGTATGACATAACTTTCAAGAACATTGTACTTAATATACCTAATTTCTCACAATAACGTTGTTTACCCTAGGTATTGAAAGATTACACAATCTAAGTTCATACAACTACCTACAATGTTTGAGATCCATTGACTTCAAAGCACCCATAAAATCTCAGAGATTTGACACTGTCCTGCTAATTTATGTCAATGTCAATATAATGTTGTGTACTGATATGTCCCTGCTCATGAATTAAGATAACAGGATGCTTAATAATAACGTCGGTTAATTACAAACGAAGAACAAGAAGTAGGTAGGTATTTCTTTTGCTGCTTGCCGATATATTAGATTTGGCTTTCGAGGAGTATTAACAGCTGTCGTACTGCCTCAAAAATTAATAGGTACTATGTTTATTTAACTATTTATATAGTGCTTGTAGTACAAGCTTTGCTTAGTTTAGGGCTAGTTCCGTCTCTGTAAAATGGTCCCCAAAATATTTATTTTTAATAAAATATTGACTCCATTGTCATCTCCATATAATGTATAATCTTAAAACGCCAAATATCGCAAAATATTACTGAGATGTGTTAGGGTTCGTTTATAGAAGCCTTAATTTGATTGTTATTTTCGATAAAAAACATGGCAACACCGTTTCAACATAGACAATATCGGTCTATATTGAAATGGCGGGTAAATACTTATCGCCTATTGGTCGATAAAGTGCGCGGTACGTCATTTTACCATAGACGGCCGTCTATGGTAAATGGCGCGAAAATACTGATCGGTGATTGGTGGAAATCTGACAGGTGATTAGAATTGGAAGGGAGCGACGATGGGGGACCGGACCAGTTGCGACATTCTAGTGGGGGTCGTTGAAGTAGGAACACACTTGTAATAATACCTAGTTAGATTAATGGAAGAGACATAATAAAAGTATTGAGTCTCTAGTTTGAGTTTCCAATAACCTCCAAATCTACGATACCCGAGTTAGCAGTAGTTCGAGTGAGTGTTCTTTATACTTCAGAAGTTGGAGAACGCAACCAAAACGTAAGTACACACCCACAATTTATATTTTATATGTAGCACGGTTAATTTTGAACGTATTAGTTTTAGAAATACAGTTAAGTAATTAAATTTCGTTACGAATAAATAGGTCTAAAAATGGAATAAGGGTTCAAATTCCGTTAGTGTTTTTGATAGTGCTGTAGTTTTCGAGACATTAACTTAGACGTCTACGTACCTACTTAGGACATAATTACCTAACGCGTTATACAATAGGTACATTACAACCGTCAAAAAAAAAGTGTTCGACTATCCTGTGTATCGATCGTGCTAACGAAACGTTTTGTTCCGTCACCCATGCATATTTTTCATGAACATATATTACAAATGTGGTTTTGTTAGTTTACCATCCTAATTGTTTTTAGTTTTCGGGTAGACGTCACATGCGTTAAACTGGGAAACATGTTGCCGGAAGATTAGTTTTATTGCATAACATACTAATTTATAGTAGTCCGTACTATTGCTATTTACTACTGTACTGTTGGTGGTATACCTACGACGGTCCTGGTACCTACTGTTTCCTTGAGTTCGTTAAATAGTTTTCAATAGAAACGTGACGATGTTTATGAATAATTTATTGGAAACAGATTTATTCTAGTCCTTTCCCTACGCAATACGCATAGCATAGCAAACATTAGTTGGGCTGTTTTACTAATCCGTTTTTAAACAAATTTTGAAACTGAATCCGATACTGCGAGGAGCGTGGGCATTTAGTTCACCCGATGCTTTGTTATAAAATAGGTACTTGTCACTCCTTAGGATTCAATTATAAGGCAATACAATATAATACAATATTTATGCAAACTATTTATTTTAATTTTAATATAAGCTTGTGATATTGCTACGCCTACTATTAAACACGTTCTTCACAGTTCGAATTTATTTAAATATCAATTGGTAGTATTGGTACTTGTATTCTTTGCATCTTGTTGCACTCTCCTATGGTTGTCTGGTAGTGCAAGCCATAATGCATCACTTCGCCTATTAGTACATTCCTGTGGCTCATTATGCAGCTCCTAATAGCCATATTCTTACATTTATATGTAACAAAATTCATAAATAAATAAAAACAGTTGACATCAACGCTATTAGCAATGGTACTTACTACGAATTTTTCTAATGCCTTCGTTTTGAGTTTCAGGCACCATGTCTTCACCGAAACCTCCTGATCGGGGTTCTAGACCAAGGCTTAAGACCCCTAGTGACGAGGAACCGAATGAATCCAGAGAAGCCACGCGAAGTCGCAGTCACAGTCCTACGTGTCATCCTCGTCAAGAATCTGACAGTATGCGATGTCACATGCTGGAAATGGCGCTGAAGAGAGAAAGAGCAAGACGTCGGGAAGCTGAAGGTCGGCGTCGTTCTTCAAGACGCAACTGCGACAGAAGATCAACAAGTCGAAGCCACCGCAGCCGGTCTCCACCTGGTCGGCACCACACCTTGCCCCACGCTGAGCAACGTGTCACAAGCCAAGCTGAGCAGCAGGTGGAACAGCACGCTGAGCATCGGCCTGAGAGACGGGCCAAGCGACAAGCCGAGCATCGTGACGACGCTGGACGTTATGAAAGGTCACGTAGCCCTTCTTTTTCCAAAAAGGATTTAGTTGATATTATTTTGCAATTAAGGGGTGGTCTTACATCCCAACCACCTGCACAGCCCGCACAACAGCCTTTACAGAAAATAGACCACAAAAACATTTTACCTGGGTTTGACCCTTCCACCAAAAATCAACGTATGGATATTTGGTTGAAGAAGGTTAACGAATGCGCTGCTGTGTATGGTTGGGATGAGAGGACTACCACGCATTTCGCTATGCAGAAATTGCAAGGTCTGGCCAAGACGTGGTACGAAAGCCTAAATACGATTCTTTTTACTTGGCAAGAGTGGCAAGCAAAATTGTTAGACGCGTTTCCTTGTGACCAAAACTATGGCCAGATCTTGGAAGATATGCTCAAAAGAAAAAGCAAGTTTAATGAACCCATAGAAGTATATTATTACGAAAAACTGAGTCTAGTTAACCAGTGTGACATAGTAGGGAAACGCGCCGCGGATTGTATAATACATGGGATCACCGATCGAACGCTTAGGTCAGGTGCTTTAGCGCTGCGCTGTACTCACCCGGATCAATTGCTGCCTTTTCTGATGAGTTACAAAGAATCGAGTCAAATTAGTTCAGATCGTTACCATGTCAGAAATAGAACCACGGGTAATACTTTTGTTGGGGGAAATAGTACAGCTCAACCGAAACCTGGCCCTAAGCCGGGGCAGCAATCAGGTTGCTATAATTGCAAGGAACCTGGCCATAGTTACCTTTATTGTACTAAACCCATTATTAAATGCACAAAATGCAACAGGATAGGCCATACAGCTAATAAGTGTTTTACTAGGAATAGCGTCCCTGGCGATAAGTCGTCTAGTTCTAACACTACCGTACCAAAGGTCATGAAAATTAATCTTGTTGACTCTGATGTTACCTCTAGACCCAGTTCTAAGTATTTCAAGGATGTAGTGGTGCAAGGTAGGACTATTAAGGCATTCATTGATTTTGGTAGCCAACTCACCTTGATTAGGAAGTCTACGGTAAAAGAGTTAGGTATATCGCACGACAATATTCCAACACTCATGAAGGGTTTCGGTAATGGCCTAACTATGTCGTTGGGTAGCGTGACACTTGATCTCTTGGTTGACGGGGTAGGAGCAACTGTTAGTTTCAGGGCTGTTGACGACGAATTGTTGGATAGGCCCATTTTGGTTGGGCAATCTTTCACGGAGCAGGCTCATATAACAGTATACAACAAACTACAGTTTTTCAATATTACCGATGAATTCACCTGCGTTGATGTAGCTGAAGACGACGAATCATTATTGCGGTACCATACTTTCAGCGTTGTGCAGCTTCATGGTGCAGCTTCAGTTAGGGTCGGGACAAGAACAGCATTCGATGGCGATGTCCTAGTGAAGCAGTCTATAGTCGGTAGACCTAATGAGCAATACATTATAAGCGGTGGTCTTCATCGTTCTGTTAAGGGTAGCATATATGTATTGGTGATGCCGTGCACAAATTCTTGTCTAATTCTACCAAATGTTGTGTTTTGTCGTGCAGAACGTGTGCATATGGTCAAACGAGTTGCCCAGGTCCCCGCCGATACAGGTGTCGAGACAGAGTTTGATGTAAAGCAAGTCCGGGTAGGCGAAGGCGTGTCTGCCGATGATAGAGATAAATTGTTAGACCTACTGAAGAAATATAGGCATTGTTTTGCTTCGTCTCTTGCTAGTCTAGGTTGCACCAACGCTGCTGAGATGAGTATTGAGTTGAACAGTCAACGTCCGGTCGTGTATCGTCCCTACAGGCTATCTCATCACGAACGAGAAAAGGTGCGCTCAATGGTAGGAGAGATGCTAGAGGCTGGCATAGTCAGAGAGTCTGTGTCCGACTACGCGAGTCCCATTCTTCTTGTTCGAAAGAAAGATGGATCTCTTCGGTTATGTGTCGACTATCGCATGTTGAACTCGGTGACGGTGAAAGAAAGGTACCCTATGCCCATTATCGAGGACGAGATAGCTCGCCTTGCTGGGCAGTCTTGGTTTATCACTCTCGACCTCGCTTCTGGGTATTACCAGGTTCCCATTTCGGAGCATAGCAAGCATTTCACCTCGTTTGTTACCCCGGACGGCCAATATGAATTTAATCGCATGCCGTTCGGGCTAGCAAATGCTCCTGCTGTCTTTCAGCGCATGATCAATTCTATACTAGGGTCGGCCCGATTTGGTAAGGCGACAGCATACATCGACGACATTCTCATTTATGGTAGAAGCCCCGCGGAATGCTTAGAGCGCCTCGAAGACGTGTTGAAGGCTGTCGAAAGCGCGAACCTTACTCTCAATATGTCCAAATGTCACTTTTTGCGTCAGGAGATTGATTATTTGGGGTATGAGGTTAGTGCTAGAGGAGTTAGGCCAGGTGAAAAGAAAATCTTGAGCGTATCTAAGTTTCCCCGACCTGAAAACGTTCACAACGTACGTCAATTTCTAGGCTTGGCGGGCTATTTTCGGAAGTTCGTTAGGGATTTCGCTCAGATATCCTTGCCGCTCAGCAAGCTGCTGAAGAAGGATTCTAGTTGGGAGTGGGGAGATAGTCAGGAGGAGGCGTTTGAAAATCTGAAGGCAAGTTTAGTCGAAAGGCCCGTACTCTCTATTTACGACCCAGCAGCCGAGACGGAACTACACACGGACGCTAGTAGGCTGGGTGTCGGAGGCATACTCCTGCAACGATCCTCAGATAACGATCCTTTTCACCCCGTTGCTTACTTCAGCCGTCAAACTTCACCAGAAGAGAAGAATTTCCACTCATATGAGTTGGAAACTCTGGCAGTGGTATGCGCTCTTCGTAAATTCAGGGTCTACTTGTTAGGGCGAAAATTCAAGATTGTTACAGACTGTAGTGCCTTGCGTTCGACGTTCTCGAAACGGGATCTCATCCCTAGGATAGCGCGCTGGTGGTTGACACTACAGGAGTTCGACTGTTCCGTCGAATATAGAGCTGGCACGAAAATGGCGCACGTAGACGCTCTATCTCGTAATCCAATTGCGGAACCGTCAGATATTCTTGTTGATCAATTTCCAATCGTAATGTCCATCAGCGAAGCGGACTGGCTACATACTCTTCAGTTAGGTGATTCGGAGTTAAATAGGATAAGGGCAATTTTGAGTGACGGAGTGGACGAAAAGGGTTTGCGATATATAAAGGACAATTATGTCATAAAAGAAAACAAGCTGTACCGTTATTTGGGGGGTGATAAGGAAGAAGTTAGGTGGGTTGTACCGAAGGGTGCAAGATGGCAACTTTGTCGATTAAACCACGACGAGATTGGTCATTTTGGGGTAGAAAAGACCTTGGAGAGAATCAAAAAAAATTATTGGTTCCCCAAGATGACCAAGTTCGTTAGGAAGTACGTCAACTCTTGCATTGAGTGTGCGTACGGAAGGAACAATGTAAGTGCTTGCGAGGGTTTACTTCACCCTATCGAAAAGGTGGAAGTCCCCTTCCATACGCTACATGTTGACCATCTTGGGCCCTTCGTCAAATCCAATAAGGGCTATACCCATTTGCTTGTCGTTGTAGATGGCTTTACAAAATTCTGTTTTTTGAAGCCTGTTCGAAATACTAACACACAGAATACAATCAAAGCCTTAGAAGATATATTTTGCACGTTTAGGAACCCCGACCGTCTTATTAGCGATCGCGGCAGCTGTTACACCTCTCGCGCTTTTGAACGTTTTTGCCTTGACAAAGGTATTAAGCACGTCCTAAATTCAGTAGCTAGCCCCCGATCAAACGGTCAAGTCGAGCGGTATAACCGCACCGTGCTAGATTCTTTGAGATCGCTGAGTGTAAAGTTTGGCGAAAAGAACTGGGATAGCCACCTGGGGAAAAGTTCAATGGGGCCTCAATAACACTATTCAAAAGACTATAGGGCGAGCACCTTCAGAGGTAATGTTTGGACCGGGTATGAATAGTGAGGTGAATCCCGCGTTGAACGTAATCACTCGTGATACCAGAGATGATGGGGATGTATCCGATATTCGCAGCGAGGTAAAAGCTAGGATAGATGCAGAACAGGACAAACAAAAAAAATATTATGACAAAGGTAGGAGACCAGCTCGCTTGTACAAAGTAGGAGACCTTGTCAAAATAACTAAGACATGTTTTAACAACGACGGTCAGAGTAAAAAACTTATGCCATCATTCATAGGGCCTTACCGTATTATTAAGGATTTAGGTATGGATAGATACACGGTCGCGCCCGTGCCAGGGCTCTCATGTACAGAAAATCGACGACCTACGACGGTTGCTGCGGACCGTATAAAACCTTGGATCAGTATTGCTGCCCTGGAGGTAAATATCGATGATTCGGACTCTAATAGCAACAGTGATGATGATGACAATAGTATGCGAGACTAACGTCATAATAAGTCGATTATTATCGATTAGATGTATTATCATTTGTATTTCAACATAATAAAAAGTAGCATTTAACTACAGGATGTTTTATGTTGTTTCAGACCACGAGATCGACTCGTGTTTCGATGCTTCGAAAGTCCTCCCGCACCTTTACGAGTATTCGATCGGCTCCTAAGGTCAACGGCGAGGCAACTCGATCAAGTCCTTCCGCGCCCGTCACGAGTAATCGATCGGCTTGTGGGGCCAACGGTAAGGCAACCCGATAATCGATCGTTCGGGGTTTTAGCTGGTTTTTCGTTATTCGATCGGACGAGACCCAAGATTTTTAAAGTGGATACCCATAATCGATCGTTGGGAACTCCATTCGTTTTGTAAACTGTTGCTAATCGATCGGCAATGAGTTTAAAGAGATTTTTCGAAAGTTGCTTTTTCTCTTGATCATGAAATTGTATTTACTCGATTTTGCAACATATTTTGATTTGTAAGCTAGTCAATTTATGTTATTGAGACATGTTATTGGCATTTATGGCAATTGACAGATGTATTCGTTATTTAATCTTCAATCAGTTGACTATCAGGCCTCGAAATGTCAGAATGTAATTTAAATTAATTAAAGTAATTTGTCCAAATTGTTTTATTTCATATGAAAGCTATTTTGCTATTATTGATACGCTTTGATTACTAATTCGAATTCATATGTGCATAAGACTTTATCACTCAAGTTTTCGAGCCTTATAAAACTGTAAAAGTTATTAAAAACTAGCGTTATAACATAGTTATTGGTATTTTACAACTTCGATTGAATACTATGTAATTGATTTTATATATATAAATTGTATGTAAAAGTAAAAGACAAAAATAGTCGATACTAGTAGTTGTTAGTGTTGATACTTAACAAGTAGTATACCTAACTAAATTTTATGATGTGAAGTTTGTGCAACTGGTCAAGATCCCGATTGTTAGGGTTTCCACCTGGGGACGTGTTCCGGGACGGAACCGTTATCAGGATGGTCGATTGTTAGGGTTCGTTTATAGAAGCCTTAATTTGATTGTTATTTTCGATAAAAAACATGGCAACACCGTTTCAACATAGACAATATCGGTCTATATTGAAATGGCGGGTAAATACTTATCGCCTATTGGTCGATAAAGTGCGCGGTACGTCATTTTACCATAGACGGCCGTCTATGGTAAATGGCGCGAAAATACTGATCGGTGATTGGTGGAAATCTGACAGGTGATTAGAATTGGAAGGGAGCGACGATGGGGGACCGGACCAGTTGCGACATTCTAGTGGGGGTCGTTGAAGTAGGAACACACTTGTAATAATACCTAGTTAGATTAATGGAAGAGACATAATAAAAGTATTGAGTCTCTAGTTTGAGTTTCCAATAACCTCCAAATCTACGATACCCGAGTTAGCAGTAGTTCGAGTGAGTGTTCTTTATAGATGACACATATGTCAGAGTACCCTTCAAGTTAAAAACAAGTGCGAGTCGGCCGCGTTCCAAGGGTTCCGTACATTAAGTCCGACTCACGCTTGACTGCACATTTCTAATAGGTTTTCCTATCATCTATAGGAAAAGAACTATTTTGTGTATTTTTTTTTAAATTGTAGAGCCAGTAGTTTCGGAGATAAGGGGGGGGGGGGGGAGGGAATGGTCATTTTTTGCCTATTTTCTTGAATAACTGCTAAACTGTTTATCTTAAGATTATAAAAAAAAAAAATTTGAGATTCTTATAATGAGCTCTTTTATTTGACACGATATAGTTTGAAAAACTTTTTTTTTTTATTTTCTCATTTACCCCCCAAAAATGGCCTCCATATTTAAAATTCATTAAATTACGTTACACGTCCATCTTTGGGTCACAAACTTACATATGTGCGCCAAATTTCATCTTAATTGGTCCAGTAGTTTCGGAGAAAATAGGCTGTGACAGACGGACGGACAGACAGACGAGTGATCCTATTAGGGTTCCGTTTTTTCCTTTTGAGGTACGGAACCCTAAAAATACTAAGTGTAGTACACAACAAAGGTGTTGTGAACTAGTTTTTACCAAGGCATTATAGAACATTAGTTTTTATTTGTGTAAATGCGTTTTACTAAGGCGTTTGAAAAAAACTATGTTTTACACATGACAGCTGTACAGACCGTCTCAGCTAACTGCACCAACACCTTGACAGAACAAAATGGGAAATACTCATTATAAAGGTCATATTTTCATCGACACTAAGATGACATTTCCACACTTTATTATAGCAAATACCATGCATGTGTTGGCTTAATTAGACTAGATTCTATAATCAAGGCAAAAACTTTTTTAGTAGGTAAGTTAGGTAAGTATGAGTAAAGGTTAAGGTTACGCATAATTTTATTGTGTACTTCTTAAAAAAGTATATACAATATTAAAAAAGTATTCTTAGTGAAATGTATCCAAATTGTTACCTTATATTTGTTATATCATTAATATCATTATAGTATCCACGGGAAATATGCCCGTTTTATGCCAATTGGTAATTTATGATTTTATAATATACCTACAATCTACATGCCTAATTATTCAAATTGATATGCTAATGTTTAAAAGGTATAATAAAACAACCGTTTAAAAAAATGATGTATTTAAATATGTCAAATTAACATCGCATTTATTTAAATTACATGTTGACGAATCACTTTAAAATCCAATTTAAGTACATGCCGTTTCAACTCGTTAATATCTGAAAAAATAAAATTAGGAAATCACTAATTTTGTAACTTAGTACTATTAGCGGCCGAATCCACCCAGTCCACCGAATCCACCGCCATAACCGCCCCCATAACGGTTCCAGCCATATCCTTGGTTACCGTAACCGTAGCCTCCTTGACCGTAGCCGCGTCCTCCCCAGCCGCCCCCGTAACCGCCTCGACCGTAGCCGCCATAACCGCCTGGGCCTCCGTAACCGCCTCCGAACTGGGCGGATACCACCGAAAAGACGGCTAGGGTTACAGCCAAGACCAGTGCGATCTGAAAAAATACATTACGTAGTTTTTATTATTTTTGTTGGTAATAGATAATAAATTGATGGTGTGTCAGTAAGTTACGATCTTACGATCTACCTAAGGAAATTTCCTGATTATCGCAAACTAAATTTACTGTTTTGAGATCGCCTTTCGAAAATTTATTGTGTTTATTTATAAGACAAAAAATCTGTTTACTAGCTTCCTACCATCATCAGAAGTCTCTACATATAGGTACATACTTATTAAACAAGCCTACACATATTAGTCAAGAACGAATATTACCAAGGCTAAAGAATTTCTAGTGTTTAATTTTGGTGTCCGATTTCTTATTTCTGAATTGAGCAGGAAAATTTTACAGCCAGTATACATAAGTATTCATCTATTAACCGCTGTATAACAAGTAGGTACTGCGAGGTGCATTGTTAGCAAAATCTTGTCAAAATTTAATTATACTTAGATTAAAACTTACTTTCAACATTTTGAATGCGTTCACTTGATACACTAGTCGCTATACTGGAGGAGCCCCTGCTTAAAAATGGTGATTCCATTTGATGGGGTTCCCTTGAATAGAATTACAACTTTATCTTTGCATCTCACAAAGTAATAATTCCCAATGTTTAGTTCAATTGTTGTCATTTCAGTAACTGTAGTTGGAACTTTGTTTGTTATTGAACTCTCTAGTTTTGGATAATATTAGCACATTGACCAAAACCACCATGGATGCTCAAACTTTACGTCAGTGTTTATGTATCGAATGCCTAGGGCCAAAGATAGATAAACATTAAATAGTGTTCTGGGGGCCGATTTTTGAATTACGACCGTTCGATTTCGTGTATTTCGTTCAATAATATCTCCACTGCTAGGCATTTAAATTCTACTAATAGAATTGAAATCGAGTGGTCAATACCACTAGATTCCAAATTTCTATCGCTCGTATTTAAAAAATCAGCATTTCGCCGTTTTCCACCGATTTTCGAGTGACGAAATCGAGCGATCGAAATTCAAAAATCGGCCTCCTGGATCTTTTTTATGGCGCCTTCGGTTTGCATTTTTTAATACAATAGGATTTCTATCCTATTGTATTAAAAAATTTAATGCTGAGCTTATTTGAGATTCTTCTCAAATAAGCTCAGCATGGAAACTAAAGACTATATCGCCACCCGAGTAGACAGCTATATCGTGACTATTTAGTTTGAGATAGACTGAAAAAGCCGTAAAGATTTGTCACCGTTACACTAATTGTTACTATCAATTTTATATTTGAGTCATATAAAGCGGTATGAAGCGGATGATGAACGTTGATCGCCTCCTTAAAATAATCTCATTTATTACCTTTCCTGTTTGTAAACTTTTCTAAATTTCTATATCAGGGGGCCGATTTTTGAATTTCGAGTGGTCTGATTTAAACTTTCACGATTTTTACATATTATTAAATTGTACAACGGGACTTAATCGCTTATCTAAGTTTTTAAGATTTACCTCCGACGTTTCGAGTGCTCGATTTCGTGATTTTAGAGTGAGGAACTCGAGCGCTCGAAATTAAAAAATCGGCCCCCAAGCCAACTTTAAAGTGTGGAATCGCCGTCATAAACCTATGAAAATATGGTGGTACTTTCACAGTTTATTACGCAGGCACGTGCAAAGAGTTAGCTTAGATGGACTCTAACATTTTAATAATAACTACAAAATGCGTATTATTGTCCGTTAAGTACCCATATTTTTAGAGAATTGGCGAGACATCTAGTTATTACTTTGTGCACCTCTGTTGATAAAGTAACATGCATGCATGGATTCCAATCTAATCGTCACCCTTATTGCTTTGAAAACGGGATTCTTTTAGCTATAGTACTCACATGTAACTATTTTATGCTAGGCTGTTTTGTACATGACACATTTTTGTCTTGGAAAAAAAAGGTCATCATTAGTACCTATAGGCTCGTAGGAGAAAAAATAAAACTCTTCAATGTAATTAATTTTATTAAGTATTACAACAAAGGCTTTAAAAGTAATGGTTAATAACCCGTAAAAGATTTGTCCTTATTATCTTTCCGAACCGCCAGTTGAAAATTTTGCGGATACGGTCCATAGTACACTGTCGGAGGATAGTATGGATCTCTAAACGCGTAGTATGGGAACGTGTATAACCCACCCGAAGGCGAAGGAGCGGACGGCCTCCCGACGTAGCCTTGTTGAAGTAAAGAGTAGAACTTGCCGTCATCGTAATTTGGCTGCTTAATACTGATAGGTCTTGAACGATCTCCGTACGGGCCAATCACAGGACGCCATGGATACACCGGGGAACCATCATCTGTTTCACTATCTGCTTTATATCCTTCAGTAACAGCCAATATTAAACAAAATACTAAGATCTGCATTTTCCCACTGCGACTGCTAGACTGAGCTAAAGTTTTCTATATTCTGAAATAAGTTTGCGTAAATACTTACAACTCCTAATTAGTGTTATCGGTAGGACAGGTTGGTTGAAGTGCTCTTTTATCGCTCACCTTAATTTTTGTAAAAACCCAGCCTTGGTGAAACGTAAAGCGTTCTGTTGTTAGATTTTTTCCAAGTTTATTTAGTCTAATGGCAATTATATACATTGAGGGCAATCAGAGTGTAGCCTTGAGGTTGCCAAGCCAAGCAACCAAGTCGGATTATTTTTCCAAGTTTAATATCCGTGATAAATATTGGTTCAAATAATTATAAATGCCATGGTAAGCATGCCACTTAAAATGCTAAAATAGACTATTATTATGTCACTCTGTACACACATGAATATTAATGTATGGAGCCTATTTATACGTAAGTACCTAGCTTTCTTGTTAAAACGCACATTTTTGAACCGAAGGTCATGGTTTTGAAAACTCTTACAAACCAAGTAGTTATTTCTTTCGATATTTATGCTATGCTATTAGAACAGGCCTAAAAGTATTACTGCATAGTTGGACATAACATTTTAGGCTGATGATAATGAGTGTCTTGAAAATGATTAGCTTTTAGTAGAGACTCCTTTGGTCGCTCGCGTGGTCTGGTAGAGTGGAACCTTACACACTTTTCTTGTAATAACTGCCTGCCTAAGCTTTGTGAGCACAAAATTACGAAGAGCATGAATTGCCTTGACTTGATGCATCTCATTGGTTAACTCTCTAACTCATTTATCCATTAGGTACTCTGCCCTGCAAGACACATTCAAACAATCTATCTGTACCTATATCGCAAATACATACATACATATGTATGATATGGTATATTTTTATCTGATTGCGTCCTATATTCGATCAAAATAGATGACAAATCAAGACTACCTAATTGCAATGCCTGCTATTATCAACGTGCAATATATCTGTTAGTCAGATGTCGGACTATCCAACAGGCATAAACAGACCGTAGGAAACCGTGATGTCGTCAGTTACTCGTAAAACTAAAGTATCCATACTAGAAATGTGATGTGTCACACACACACTGTCATATTCTCGATTCAAATACAAAACACACTTATAGCAAGTTCTGTCGTGTACCTAGTGATTTGGAGATTTTGGGATAGGTTATTTAATAAAAAGCTAAAAATCTCTACAAATAGCTCGCCTGCGTTTATTTTAAAGTACCTAGAGTCATATTGGCTCTCAATTATTTCCTGGAATAATCTTGTCAATAGTGTCCTTTATTTTATTCGGAATGTTAGTAAATAGTTTAGGTTTCTGAGTGGAGACATTTGAGCCTGTTGTAAATCCTGGTTTAGCACTTGACGTAGGTTTTGTAGTCACTTGATCAGTAGTAGTAATAGTATCAGTTGAAGTAGTATCTCGTGGAGATTCAGTCTTGTCTTGACGTCGGCATTGTCAGTAGTGGTGCCACGGGATCGCCCGGAATAATCAGGGCACATATGATGCTTGTGGTGTGATTTGGCGAAAACATGAACTCCGCAAGTTACATATAATACTATTAGTGGTATTACCTGGAAATAAAGAATTGTAAAGGTGATACTTTTTTGATAAATATCCTCCATTGATGAAATTTTACTGCGTCTTGCAGACATTTTGAATTGAAACAATATTATTATCATTTCCAACACTCGTTTTAATAATTATAACTTAGGGTAAAATAAGGTACCTATCGCAACAATAATAATACAGCATTAAACAGCACGAATAAGGCATTAAATAATTTATTTTAATAACACTTTCATACATATCATCAACCCTGAATCCTATGACCGTACAGGAAACATGTGTAATTGCAAGATCCTGTTCTCATTTTCCTTTATTCTTTCTTTTCCGGTTCTTTGTCTTTGTCTTTCTTCCCAGGGATCCAATTGGAGATGACATTCAAGAAGCCCTGGAAGTCAGCGACGTTGAAGGGGATGCTGGGAGTAGCTGGAGCGGGTTTCTCGTCTGCGCGACGGGTGCGGTTGTGGTCTGGGGCTTGGAGGGTCAGGGATACACAGCAAAGCACCAGGAGGCATATTGTCAACTGGAATATAAAGTACATGATACATGAACACATGTTAGTCGACTTTATATACCATACTACGTATACCGAAGTTCGGATCTTAAATTAAAGATTTAGTTAACGCAAACAATGTGAATTATATGAACCAAATTAACAACTTGAAGATTCATGGTTATTTATTTGAGTTATTCTAATACTTAGATCCAGTTTTTAGCATATTCTATCTATCTAATACCTTTAAACGAGCAATTCTTATTCTTGAATATTTATTTATTTATATATATATTTCGGGGATCTCGGAAACGGCTCTAACGATTTCGATGAAATTTAGTATATGGGGGTTTTCGGGGGCGAAAAATCGATCTAGCTTGGTCTTATCTCTGGGGAAACGCAAATTTTTGAGATTTTATATGTTTTCCGAGCAAAGCTCGGTCACCCAGATATTATTCTTTATTTTAATTGTTTATATGCTGACAGTTATACACTAAGTTTGATTTAGTAAGTTCTAGCTGCTCTTTCTTCGTTCATCAAATGGCTAGTTAAATAGTTAATACAAACGAAAATCATAAACTTTCTGCATTAAGCATTCAATAATTTATAAATAAAAACTTTTTACTAAATACAAAAGAGACTTAATACATAACATAAGTACTAAGTACTAAGTAAAAGTACTACGTTTTCCAATGCATCATAGGGAAGGAAGCACATTTTCCCCTCGATTAGGAAATCGCATATCGTCGGGTGACAAGTAAAAGTCACTAAGTACTATCAAAAAATTAAAGTAACAATGCACTTTATTACACTTGTAACACGGTTTATTGTCCTATAATTTCAATGATGTTAGTTAGTGACTTTTACTTGTCACCCGACGATATGTAGCTACATCATAGGTATTGTACTATGCATAAGCTAATACAAATCTAGAGTCGGAATGAACGACGGAAAATGAGAGCAGTATCGAGTATCTAAGAATAGAATAGTCCTAAAAATTATCAACCTTTTACTTCAGGTATTTTTTTTAAGAAACGTTATTATGATTCGTACGGAATCCGAATATGACGATAACTGACAACTAAAGACTTGGAGGATATAATCGGACGCAATAACGGATCGGACGGATCAAACGGAGACGCCATGTCTGTAATTTTCTGTACAAAACAGTCTGCCGATTTTTGCGGGGGAGGGGAACGTCAAATGTATGCGTAACGTAAAAATAGCCATGTCAGATAAACGTCAGTCCATACATTGTGTATGACCGTTGGCCGCCTATTTTCGACAGAGGGGAAAGCCTGTTAATGGCTACTCCATTTAGTTGTATCCTCCAAGACTAAAGATCACATGTCTTTAAAACAGTCAACATGCAGATGTAACTTTAGTTTCCTGTACGTCGCATTTCTTTGTGAATAAGAATGAATATAGTGTGGGTGCAGTTTTTGTAATGTATCTTGTATTAAAATCTAAATCTGATCGTAATTTTTGGGCCCCACAGGAAAAAAGGAACCCTCATAGTTTCGTCATGTTGAATTCATCCGTCCGTAGTATAGCTTACTGACCCTTTGTACTACGTAAGAAAAAAACTGCAGTAAAAAGGAAAATTATTTATCTTGAGTAATTAGACGTTTTCGAATTGCAATCGATTGAACTCTAGAAACTTTAACACATTGTAGTATTGCTGACTGTACCAGTTCCAATTTATTTTGTTTTAAATTATTATTTTTTGAATTAGCAAGTCAGTAAAATTCTAACCGATGATTTTTCAACCACGTGTTCTACACGTTGGTGTGGTGTAAAATGTTAAATTCACTCGGCAGGAAAATTTGTATATTAGGCCTCGTGCCTTGCAACAGTTGCAACGCTGAAGATTCCACTTTTTTAATCACACGCTACGCTCGTGGTTCAATTGTTAAATCTTTCGCTTGGTCGGGTATCAATATTAGCACCAGATGTTAAATAACAACTTTGTCCCCTAGTATAACAAATAACTATTATGTACCTACACATTTTTTAACGTACCTTGGAAACCATTTTCTTGATGAGGCGTTGACAGTTCTGCCGCAATGGAAAGTAATTCCGTTTTTATATGGACGCCATTGTTTTACGCGGAGTCAATTAGTGAAATTGATTACGAATAATGTATCCGTTCGCGAAACTGATAAACTGACGAAAATAGTATCAGTTTCCTTTGCCTTTTATTAGTCTTTTAAATATTATTTGGATTATGTAAACGAATACAAGGTACTAAATTATTGATGGTTCAGTTTTTAAGTACCTACTGATTATTTTTGAACTAACAGGATTGCTTTGTTATTTAACCACTTGACAAAATTATACCTTTGTAAGTAGGTAAGTATTGTTTATTTATTACTTTATTCCAAATATGTCATGTTTACGTGGCTTTGCTTTGCGTTGTTTATAAATATTCCGCCCACTTCAATGAAGTCATTTGTCATTATTACTGATTACCGTGCTCAGATACGTTTACACGTTAAAGTAAAAACTAAGAAAAGCATAAATAAATATTCTTAGGTCAAACATTAAATCCTTGAGTATTCCCTTTAAAGTTTCAGAAAGCTTTCAAAACATTTTAAAGATTAAACTAAGTGACTTAGACATGGTGCGCGGAGTGTCTATTTTATTATTAATGGTAAGACAGCCAATTTATTCGTCTTCTATACACGATAATTTAGCTCATTATATAAACAGAGCGATACCCTCGTATTAAATATTCTCGTATATTAAGTAGGTTAGTAATTAGTCCAAACAATTCTCTGTTATGTAAATATCTAAATTGGTAGTGTACTTTGTCCAAATGTACTACTTTTCTGGGGTAGGTTTCAGTTTGCTGGTTTATAAAAACTGAAATAATTGTTTATTTGCCAAAATGTGTTCCAGACTACCTGGGGCTGCGACACTAGCCTAGATCCTAACCCTGTCTCGTGGAGTTAGCTGCAAGATTATGTAAAAAATGAATTAAACAGCTTTCCACGCTGCCGTCTTGGTATTATAATATTTGTTTTACTAATAAAAGGTACTTACTTTACCAATCTACTTTTTCCAGACTGCATTTAATCAAACGTTGACAGGATCAGTCTTCGACCAGTTCAGTACACCAGACAAGAAGGATAAAAACAAAATGCTGATGTACTTGAGGGGGTTGGTGAAGCCGGAAAGTACCACCACCGTCAAAGTGACCACCGGGCAATATGGTTTTACTCCAGCTCTTGACTCCCTAACAATTAAGGTTAGTGCTGTAATCCAGTAAAAGAAAATTGGGTTATCCTACTTATTTATTTCTTTGGTGGCTTCATTGAAATCCAGCGCTATTGACAAAGCTAAGTCCAGCATTGCTGAGTGGAGATGTTTACTATTACTTATTCTGTGGTGGAGACCGTTTTCAGCCCCACATCTTTTAGTTTGTTGTGAATTCTTCGTTTTTCACATTTTTGTTAAGTAATATGTTTTTGTAATATATAGTAATGATTTCAATTTCAATTTTTTTTTTCAATTTCAATTTATTCAAGCAAAATGCAATTTTACAGGACTAGCCTAAGTCATTACATTTCTTATACCTAAGTTCAATTATAAGTAAAACTAATAACAATAAAATAAAATAAATCAATAAATCAATGATATGTGTTGCCTGAATAAATATTATTATTATAGATTTTAAAACAAATGAACAAGTCTACAGACCTATATTTGTTTAGGTATGTATTTCTAAACGGTCCACTGTTTATCAGGATTCAGTATTTATTTAGGTATTTCTTCTTTCCATGGTACATGTATTTATGACAATTTATGATAATGGTTATAGTTTCTTTCCTTTATTAAAACTTCATGTATCTAATTTAAGAATAGTAAATTTGTGTTTAAATTTCCGTATAAAATTAACAGTTTAACAAATATTTTTTTGAATACATTTCTAGATAGGTACTTATGTGTGTACCAAGCTAAAAAAAAAAGGTTTTTTAGGGTTCCGTACCTAAAGGATAAAAACGGGACCCTATTACTAAGACTCCGCTGTCCGTCCGTCCGTCCGTCTGTCCGTCTGTCACCAGGCTGTATCTCACGAACCGTGATAGCTAGACAGTTGAAATTTTCACAGATGATGTATTTCTGTTGCCGCTATAACAACAAATACTAAAAACAGAATAAAATAAAGATTTAAGTGGGGCTCCCATACAACAAACGTGATTTTTGACCGAAGTTAAGCAACGTCGGGTGGGGTCAGTACTTGGATGGGTGACCGTTTTTTTGCTTGTTTTTTTTGCTTGTTTTGCTCTATTTTTTGTTGATGGTGCGGAACCCTCCGTGCGCGAGTCCGACTCGCACTTGGCCGGTTTTTATCTTTACGAGCAAAGACTCTGCCAAAGAAACGTAAAGTGTGTATTTTCCTACAGGAAGGCAAGGGTTTACCAGATCGGAGTGACAAGTCCAAAATGTTGGCGTACCTTAGAGGGATGAATTCTCCAAACAGCATGAGTATTTACGAGGAACCTCAGCATCGAGGCGTGATTCAGACCCTTGAGACCCAGAATACAGAAAATAAACAAAATGCTGCCGATATTAAGAACCCTGTGATCAATTCCGACCGACAAGTTTTGTGGGGAAATGCGGCTGCTGCGGGCACCCAGCCTTCAATTCTTCAACCTGAGGTAAGTGACAGCTAGAGTTTCAAACTGAAGACTGCGAGGTGAATGAGTAAGTAGTTCATGCAGAATAAGTGTGTAAATATAAGTACCTATATCGTCACCTAGTACAGTCAGCAGCAGAAGTTGCTAAGCGGGCGAGGTGTTCAAAATGAACTTGACACGTTCTTTATATTTTCTTAACAATAACGTCGCGTCAAGATCATTTTGAACACCTCGCCCGCTTAGCAACTTCTGCTGCTGACTGTATGCATAGTACAAGCTTTGCTTAGTTTGAAGCTAGGCCGATCTGCGTAAGGTTATTCCCAAATATTTATTTATCTTATGCAATCGCAGAAACCACGAAAATAAAAATGTCGGTTTTATACATTTCCAGGGATCATTATATCGATTTCGAGGTTTGTTTTGGTGAAAGTATGGCCTTTTCAACTTTACTTCGCAAAGTGAAGATCATTGCAAAAGCTGTATAAACATATAACACCCCTCTTTCTGCGTCGGGGGTAAATAAACATTTTGTATTGTCCCACAAAGGCCATTAGTGTATAAGGCCAATAGTTATAATTATGTTTTTACCACACCAGCTCATAAAGACTCTCTTTATCCTTCAAAGACTTAGAGTTGTATTTTATCCCCAAGAGTAGCAAAGTATGTTGATCCATTTTGAGTTGATTCCACGTATTGGCTGGTATAATTGACTTTAAGTAAATGATGAATATTTAATAGCTTTCATTTGGATTTGATTTGTAACGTTTTACTCGGTAAAAAAACTCTTTCACTCGGTAGCATAAATTGTTTAACCTTCCTGCTTTGAAACCCTCGAAATTACACTTTTCGAACCACTCGCTAAGGACGTGGTTCAATTTTGGAATCTTTCGCTTTCTCAGTTATCAATAATAGGTTAAATTACAACTGTGCTTCCTTGTAAAACAAATAACTATTGCTGACGACATAATGGCACGCGAGGTTCTGTTTGATCGTCTGGCCACAACATAATTGGCTGTATTTCATGATGTGTCCCAAAATTTAAACACCTAAGTATTTTGCAGAAAGAAAGTGACAGCGACACTTGTTTTTGGCGAGGTCAGCAGGCACCGGAGAATTCATACCGTTCACGATTAGTCCAAGATGATCAGGGAACAGTACAGCCACCTAAAGCTGGAGAGGATACTAAGGGATTCGTAAGTACCTATAAACCAAACTTCGAAGTTTTTACACATTTCCGACAGTTTTATAAATTGACTTCGGAGTAAACTCTTTTTTAGGGTTCCGTACCCAAAGGGTAAAAACGGGACCCTATTACTAAGACTCCGCTGTCCGTCCGTCCGTCCGTCCGTCCGTCCGTCCGTCTGTCACCAGGCTGTATCTCACGAACCCTGATAGCTAGACAGTTGAAATTTTCACAGATGATGTATTTCTGTTGCGGCTATAACAACAAATACTAAAAACCGAATAAAATAAAGATTTAAGTGGGGCTCCCATACAACAAACGTGATTTTTGACGTCGGGCGGGGTCAGTACTTAGATGGGTGACCGTTATTTTTGCTTGTTTTGCTCTATTTTTGTTGATCGTGCGGAACCCTCCGTGCGCGAGTCCGACTCGCACTTGGCCGGTTTTTTGTCTATGTTGAAATGTTTTGTGTTCCGTAATAGAGTCGGCAAAAACTGAATACTCGCAGGATCACTATGTTGTCCGCCTGTCCGTACTCGTATCAGGACCCGAATCAAGCTGAAATTAATATCAACGACTCAGGAGGCGATTCTAATTATAAGAGGTTGAAGAAATATCGCTTTTGACTGATAAATTCACCCTGTTATCACCATGGCTCGGTAAAGTGCCCGTCAGTTTGAAAATATACTTTATTCATGTAGGCCTAGCAACAAGCACTTATGAAAGGGTTTAAGGAAAGGGCACTGGGTTTGAAAACAAAACCTTATGGTTTAGGACCCGTTTATGAGTCGAAAATGTTTGTACACAGTCTACGGACGCCATTACAACGAACGACGCATGATGATTTAAGTTTTCTCATCGCGTTCCTATTTATTTGGTTTTTAGAAATTATATACGAAGTCCAAACGAAATTCTGTTTTTATTTCTTACAGGAGTTCGAGGATATGGGAGAGAATATCATAAAGTTTTGGGAGTGCGTAAAATACAAATTTTCAAAATCGTTTGATAAGATAAAATCAAAAGTCTGCGGGATGTTTGATGGTTAAATATACCATCTGAAGTTAAGTTAGATCGTATCACATGTAACGTCTGAACACATTACATTACATTACACTCACGAGTGAGTTATAGTTTTTTTTAGAATCCATAACTCCGGCGGGAACAATATCAGTACACCTGCATTGAGACTGTCCAGCTCTAGTAGCACGGTCGCATTTTTATCGTTTATCACCATGCCTGTCACGTTCTAACAAGTACCTATGTACGTGCGAAAGTGATGGGCATAGTGATAGTCGATAAAAATGAAACCGTGCTGAGCCCCCAGAGCTGGTGGGCTGTCTGGTACGACTGTTTGTCCCTGACGTTCCCAGGATAGCTTTTATACGGGCTACCGCGAAAACCGAATTTCGTAAACTGCGGGCATATTTCTCTGTCACTCTAATTACGCCTTCATTGGAGTAAAAGAGAAAGATCGCCGCAATTTGCGAAATTCGGTTTTCGCGGTAGCCCCTCAGACCCCGCCGATGCGACTTATTGGCAGTGCCGGCAGCTCGCACTGTGTCGCGTAGGAACTCGCCACTTCTTCGTGCTCTCACACTAATGCCGAATGCGCTCCTGGGCTATAATCGCGAAAATCGAAGTTCGCAAATTGCGGGCATCTTTCTCTGTCACTCTAATTACGCCTTTATTGGAGTAAAAGAGAAAGATCCCCGCAATTTGCGAATTTCGGTTTTCGCGGTAGACCCCCTGACATCAACTACTGACTGCGATATGTTTGCGTGACGATGGATGCCTGTGTGCAGTGAATGTCTGAGGTTTTGTGAAAGGATGGCTGATAGTTGTTCAACTGTAATAATTTAGGTTTATAAATGTATCATAATACTATAATTTACATGTAACTAACTTTCATGGCGCATTATAGTTATACACTGTAATGTCATGTAAACATGTTTTCAATAAATAAATAAATTCAATACCACTCCTGTCCTTTTTTTTACTGCATTGTAAAATAGTAATAGGAAGTATACGCATAATATTATACACTTATCCATTCAAGCATTCTTGGCTAGGTCATAGTCATAACAACGTTCAGTCATAACTGTCATTAAGTCATTCACTGCCGTATTCGAACTTCAAAATATTCACAAGAGACGACACGTACTAGATCCATTCTAGATACGTTATAGTTTAGATTTCAACTAGTTCTCTTTTGCAGCGCAATTCGGGCAACCAATGTCACTTTTACGTTAGATAGAGTTAGATATCTATTAGATGTGAATTGGATCTCTAAGCCATATCTTGTGGAAATCGTTAAAGAGTATCTCCAGAATCGCGCAAATGTCAAATTTGACAGGTTAGATCTTAAACATATCGTTATCGTGTCTTGGTGATGGTGTTAGATATCTAACAGATGTCTATTTCAAAATCTGAATCGGGCCCTCAGTCTCGTTGGCTGGGGGACGAGCCGGTGCAAGTCAATTACCTTGATTGAATTAGGTATTCGGTCGACTAGAGCTATTCTCTTTATTTATCGAGTTGATTGTCTTAGAAAACCAATATACGTGTGTTCTCAGGATACGTAAGGTATATGGATAATTTTAGATCACGCGGAAACTGGTTCGTGTAAGATAGTCGTTTTACAGAATAACATGGGTTAACTCCCATTCGACTCCAGACAACATTATCCCGGGGCCCCTCTACCTTTTATATACATCTACCTAAAATAATTTTATGGTCTATCTATTTCAATGACATCAGTAAAGTTTTGCTAGTCGAAATATATGGCATTTGTTTCCTGCACGATGAAAAACAGTGTATCCGTTTATACAACTTAATTATAAAATGCGCTAAACTTTAACGTCAAACTTTTAACCAATTCTCATTGAACGATTCCTCTATCTGTCTAAATAGACTTATTCCTCCTGTCTTATTAGTGTTGTGCAAAAAATAATGATTCTAAGCTCTCTATCCCTAGCAAGTTTCCCAAACAAACATATTAGGTATATGACCAATAATGTGTATTGCGAAGTCACCGTAACGATCGACTTCCTCTGATTTCCCCCATGATGGCCACAAGTCAATCTGCCTCGCCCACACCCCGATAATCAGGTGTGTCGTATGGCCAAATGCTGCGTGCGTAACCAATGTGGCGAAGTGATGGATGAGCATGACCGGTTTATGTCACACGGACCATTTATTTATTTAAGTATTCTAGTTTTAAACAAACTCAAACTCTATACTGGAATCGATAAATCTATTCGTATTTATTTGATGTGTTACATATTAACATAAGTATCGCCTCATTTTCAATAATCAGCCCAGCCACTCATCATTTACATGAGAAAATTTACAAAAGCACGAAACACGTCATGTGGGATGTTGATTCGACGATCATTGTCCCGATAATTAGTCGTTTCAGGGAATGGTCTCATAGCGAAGAGTCTCGACCAACAGCTTGAGAGACTCTCGCTAGGTAGCTGGCTCAAGGGTCAGATGCAGAAGGCGGTAGTCTTGGATACGGCACAGATAGTCCGGCGGTTCCTCTCTGCGGCCCTGACTACGTTAGCCTTGGTCCGCTGCTGGATTGTTTTTGTATGTTTTTAATTTTTTTACTTATCCTTAGAAATAAAAATAATAAAGAGAATAATACACTACGATGGCTTCGGCCCCGTGTACCTACGCCTTCCAAATGTCCGGAACATCATTGTTTCGTGTGCGGTAAAGATAGCACCGACATTTTTAAATATTATGTTAAACACTAGTAATGTCCACTGCTCCATTATCGTATCATAAAAATCAAAGTATTACAGCCGTTCAAATTGATTTCGTAATTTTAATTTTCCACTTAAAATTCAAATAAAGGTCTTTTAATTATTATGCGTGGTTACGTCATGAGAGTATGCACCCTCTTTTGCATAAGAGAAGGTCTACCACATAAATACTGGCTTATAATATTTTATTTTTGATTTTTAATGACAAGGATCGAGGTTCAGTACTTTAACAGTCTACTGTAGCCTAAGTACTTACTAAAGCCCTTAATATTTGATTTCAAATCAGCTTTTTCGTATATAGCAAAGCATTTTGCCGAACACAGCAAAGTAACATAACCAGCAGACTACGCTTGGCTTTTGTTCCTGCATTAACCTTTCAGGTATCTAAAGTTACCTGATGAACCGAACCTATCTACTACAAAAAACAAGTTTTTACTAATGGTTTGGCTCCGATGACAAAGTAATAATGCGTAATGGTTAATTGCTGGAATCTTCTTTAGTCCCAATGCTAGTTAGTGGTTATGGAGCTGTTACGAACCGGAAACAAGCCTAAGGGTAACATTCCATTTCTGACCGCAGCTGCACTACTGGTACTGAACGCGTCGGTGTTAATGTAAATTTCCATAGTAAAATGAACAGTAGTGCAGCTGCCGTTGGAAATGGACTGTCACCCGTTTTTGCCGCCTCTGTATCTGTCGATTTCCTTGATACTATTATTGACGCCAATGCTAAGAGGTCCATCTCCCCTGTGACGAAACAGCTTTTTGCTTCTTTTTGTGGACTTAGTCGCCTAGTACGACACCCTTATCCCATGTGAGGGTTGGCGCTATTCTAAAGCCGGCCACCACACGGCAACGGGAGACGCACACGGGGAGATGGACCTCTTAGCATTGGCTTGCAATCCATCTTGGAGAAGGATACTCCGAAATTAAATCCCGGAATGGAGTTACCGTAAGGCGCGAGTAGGGTCCAATAAGCGGCAGATTCCTGCAGCCGACCTGCCTCCACACGTATTGGCTCGCCTTTCCTGTGGGTTAAGACAGTGAAGCCGAGAGGGTAATGCAGGTGCTGGGCATCCCTGCGTTTCCTTAATTCCGTCCCAGGCGGTGTTAAGTCTGGAGAGGTCATTGTCTCTCCGATTTGCACCATAAATCGTCTGCAATAGACGCAAAGGCCAATGGATTATTGACGGAATGAACCTCATAATCAGGGGCAGTAATACGTCGGCGAACGTTACTCATTTTATCAAGGAAATTGACAGATACAGCGGCAGCAATGACGCTGCAACAGTAATACAATCTGCAGTTGACATCAGAAAATCATCTTTATATCGTATCGAAACTGTGATAAAAGATGCGCGTGCCCATCACTGGTTGTTGTGCTCCAGCACCGTCCATTGTCCTGCAATTTCGTCGGCTGATTACTATGACACACGTGCGTGATACGAGCGAAATCGGAGCATCCTGTTGATCCATTGTATCCAGAACCAGTAGCGACTAAAACTTCGGGCCTGCCGTACATAAAGGACAACATTGTCGAGCATTCTTCTGTTTTTACTGAATTGCCTGTGTTCAAGGATATCTTTGACTATGGATTACCGATTAACAATATTGGTGTGCATTGTAAGTATTCCTTTAAATACCGTAGAATTGTCCGACTGTAGTCGAAAAGCTCCCAACCTATGGTCCAAACATAAGTCTGTCTTCGTTCAGGCGTGAATATTATTTGCATGACGCAGTTCTGAGGTAAAATATAAAATAAAATAGAAGGAAGGAAGAAAAATGTTATAAAAGAGAAAAAGAGGATTTGATATTGATAATTAATTACCTAACGTGTTGAACTTTTGGACCATAGTGGTAGTACTGGACTATAGTCTGTGTATCTATATGTCTCTGTGTTAAAAATGAAATAGATATTTATTTAATTTTTGGTAAACAAGTTGAACTATTAAACGTTTTTATCCTTGATGTGTTACTTATATGTGTTATTTGTGGGGGCGTGGTGGGGGCAATCTATCACACTTGGGAAAAAAATTCGTACGAATTATATTCCAAATATTCATTTGTCCGAAAAAGTTCAATATTTAATAATGCATGAAATTTCGACAAACGCAACATCGAACAAATGTCACCTGAACACCTATTAAGCATGAATAAAACGTGCTAATTATTCAAATTAACACAGCCGTGTGCTAGACTCTTTACTGGGCACTCGACCATAGAAATCTCTAATATTATTTACTACTTAAATAAAACGACCGATACATGTATACCGGTACCGAGTTAACCGGGGCGGTTGGTAAAAAATTGTTAGGGTCAGCTATAGACTGGTTGAAAGCTGCATGAAGCTGATTTGTAGGTACTATGTTAAGTAAAAATGTAACAACAAAACTAGTTTTAGTCCCCAAAGTTAACAAATCTTACTAGTAAATCACCGCACAACTTCTTTACCAACAACCGCCTGCTGATGAAGTGGTATAAATTATGTAGTCCAATTGCAAGCATCCTTTAAACTAAATTTATACAATACCCTTACAAATTAATAAGTAGTGTTAAACTACCATCAGGGTAATTTATAGGTAGTTCCTGTTCCTAATATCTAATTGAAACATGGGAAAATAATGTGTCCATAATTTTAATTAACACTACTTCAAAATCAACAATCAAGCATTTTGACAATCTTGTGAGAAGTGGTGATTGGAGAGGCAATATTTTATTTTACTTGTGTCCGATATGCTAGGGCCAGGTTTAGTCAAATTTAATGAGGTTAGCTGGAAGAGAGAGGAATAACTTCGCCTTAGTACTGTTAAATATTAAAATTGATTCAACAGGTCCTCTTCGCCCTTGTATCAGCCTCGCCCGTCCGCGAGAAGCGCGACATCATGGAGTCGATGAAGGGCGCTTGGAACGATATGGTGAAGACGCTCAGCGACGCTAGCGACGCCGTTGTGCACGTGTTCAAGCCCACCGAGCGCAGCGTCATCGACAAAATGGCCGACGGGATCAAAGATCTTACCAACTGACAACTTTTATACGATTAAGTTAAAAGGTAGTCGTGATTTTTTAAATGTTAAATTAAAACGAAAAAGAAAAAAACTCGCAATTTTGTAGCCACATTTGTAAAATCTCCATTGTTGAGATTTTATTTTTGCCGGAATTTTATCGAGAGCTCATTTTAAAGTGCTCAGTATTTTCATTCGGTTTAATTGAAGTTTTATAATATTCAGTTTGTATTTATTTATTATAAGTAAATAGATTTTTTATTTTTTAAACGGGACACTTTTCGTTCGCTGGCTTGTTCTCTCGCAGTGTGACCGCAGCCTTCCACTGTTACATCAAAATGCCGTTATTACGCATTTTTCCTGTTCTACCGGCCTCAGGCATCTGTTACATTATGTCGTTATCAGTACCAAAATACATTTATATAAAGCTTTAAATGTTTTATTTTTATTAAAGGAGTTAAGTAAATATTGTATATGTTTATTTGAATTTTTTTGGCAATATGATATTTTGCTTAAATACAGGGGTAATGTAAGATGAAAAATAAAATAAGAACATTTTATATTTGATTTTAGTTTTATAAAAAAATATAAATATTCGCCTTAGTATCAACTTAGTTATGTGTAACTTCATATAATTCATTTATTGCTATTTATTATATGTCCTTACTTATTGTGTCATTAGTGCTATGATTTAAAATATATTATATAAGTATTAGTATAATATTTGCCCGTGCAGCATACAGAGAGTCAAAATTAGGGTGAAAGTTAGGTACTTACCTACTTACTCAATAATCTCAACATGCATAACATTTTGTCACTGGCTACATAATACACAATGGCAATTAAATATCAGCAGCATGGCTTCATTTATCGGCTCAGTTAATAAAACGTCCAAGTATGTACCTACGTAGAAAGATTCCCATAATAAATAATCTGTTGATCCTGACATTTTAATGGACTATTTAAATGCACCAGTAGGTAATTAATGTGTGAGTATGTTTTTTGAATTTACTGGAGCATTAAAAATATTATGATTATTATGAAGCAAGGATATAATCACAAAACGTTCGTACTTTTTGCCGTCTATTGGCCTCTCTATCTCTCGCTTTGCGTATTTGAGCGATAGAGAGGCTAATAACGAAATTTCAATTTTCAATGTTTGCGGTACGCCCTCTATGTTGGGAATTGTTGAAATTTCACTGGTGTACTACGTTCTTATGAAGAGATGAGATATGCTACATAATCAGGCCCGGATTTAGAGACCCAGGGCCACTAGGCATTTGGTATGGCACTTAGATTTACCCTTTCTCCATCTCAAAACCATTGCTAGGTTGCCTGGGCCCCTAGACTCGGACCTTGTGGGCCTAGGCGGAAATCCGACCTTGTACTTACTAAACATAATAATAACTAAACGTCACTAATATAAGTGGCATTAGAGCCTATCTCGAGCGTGCCGTCCTTATAAAAGTCATCATCTTTCTCACCGTCGTTCAACAATTCCACTAGTTTTTCCGTGCTCAGTTGTAAAGGTACTGGACTCTCCGGGTAATCTGGCCTCTTATCGTAATAATCTTTATCTTCCTTTTCCTTCTCCTTGTGCTTGTGCCGCGACGGAAGAATAAATACACCAGCCACCAGTCCACTCTTCTTCTCTTCTGTCGTCTCGCAAGCTTCAAGCTCTGATAGTATCGTATTCCTCTTTATTATATCCGAAATGTTGTAATGATGCTCGTCCTTATGACGTTCTCTTACGAACATGCAGTAAGCCAACCACACGACCATAAAAGCGGCCTGCAATCGAAAGAAATAAGTCACCAAACTGGTTTGATATCGAGTTAAACCGAATCTAAAAAGCATATTTTTTATTAAACTTATACTGGCAGTTACGCCTTTTCAGTTAGAGTGGTATCACGCCATAATATTACGTTTATCGAAGAATGTATAGGTTAAACGCGAATAACATTCGAAGTATAGGTTCGGAGTGGTAAATAGACGTCAAATATTAGTCAATATTATGTAAACTCACCAGGACTAGCGCGCAGATCAAGCCAGCGAAGTATTGAGTCATGTTTTGTCAATATCGATAAGAGTTTTCAATATATTTTACTGCAATTGAGGCGAGTGTCGCAAGCGGAGTCGGATGGAAATAGTCGCCTCGAGCAGACCTCGTCGCATTCAATTAAAGTCAGTTGGTCTCTTTTAATGCGTGATGTCACCGAGAATATTTAAGATGCTCCATTGATCACAAAACTGATTGTTATTGCTTATTAAATAAAATATATCTCACAAACGCCAAAGGCTGACTGTTTGTCAACATAACTGCGTGGTTACCTCCTCCGCTCATGTCGCAACTAAGGCTGTTACCTCTAAAAAACGGCACGTCACTGCATCGATGTCTCTGTTATTGTTAAAGTATTGAAGAGAGACAAACTGATCGCCTTTCAAACCATTTAGAGGCACGCGGATTAATAAGAATGACTGTGGATTAGTATAACGAGGCTTGTTTAGCAGTTAAAACGTATTATTAGCGGTGTTTTGCACGCAACGCCTCACGAGGCAGGCTACTGAATTGGCTATTAATATTTGTGCAGCGAGAAAAATACAAAAAAGATACAGAATCCTATTGGTTCTGTATGTTTTTTGTGTTTTACTCGACTATATCGAAAATATTTTAATTTTAGCAATATATTATGTGTCTCGTAAGTTCTACGAAATTGCTGATAAGATTTTGATGATTATGATTAAGGTGTCTCTTATTCAAAATTATCTGCAGTCTGGTTAAAGCTTTTCACAGGTTTTACCTGCTTTTTTGCCCAGGAAAGGGTACAAAGAACGTTTAGGTACAGTCGAGTTGTTTACGTCGAGGTTATTTTCCAATTTGTCTGCGGATGCCGCTCGGACTTGACCCCATTGCCCAACTCGGCTGGTCAATAGGTTGTACATACAATGTTCAATATATCATACTATATAATGCTCGGTATGTGATACAGGGTCACGTGTTTATTTTTGGAAGCTCCGTGGGATCCGTGATTAAGATTTAACTCTAATATTATAATACTATGACACTTTTACATCTTGTCCAAGATCGTTGTATTTTTTACGCATAGGTATAGTATGGCTCTTCTGAGCTGAACTTTTCGCTTCGAACCTTAATCTTTCAAACAAAGGCCATTGTCTCTATTATCGCAAAACCGCTTGCTCCCGACTTAGCACGTGCCAGTACAACATTCATATTGAAAAACAACCGGTATCGTCATAGTATTAAGGTTCAAATTTAATGTCACTGATATTCTAGATATTACGTTTTGGTAGTGTAGGACGATAGACCGCCCCGAAGCGATACGGCACTCATATTATTTTGATACTTAGTGTGGTGTTAAAAATGAAACCCGGTTATTTATTCTTTCGGCTTTCCGCCGGTGCGGCAGCTATCTGCGCTTGTCTTACCCCCGGTGCGGCGGTGGTTTTTTTATGTTCTCGTGTGAGTAAGAAAAAGATGACTATACTCCCGATATTCTTACTTCAAGTATATTCTATTTCAAAAGAAAAAATGTACGGGAAGTATTTTTGCGTAACGCACTGAAAGGTATTTTTTTTTTAAGCGCGGCACGGGTGCTATTTCTCCGTACTCCATCACCCCGTACCGCACCGAAAGGCGGGTACGCAGCGCTCATATTGGGTATAGTGCTGCGCATTGTTCACATTGCCGCGTCGATACGACATTTTATTAATGCAACAATTCAAGGCTATGGCATTTATGATATTTATGATTTTTGATCTATGATTTTTTTCCACTTTTAAATTTATTCTAAGCAAAATAGCATCATTCGCAGACGTTTCTGCTTGTTAATAAGTTTTTGGCAAAAATTTCATTTTTGGTACTGTAAGGTGTGGCGTCAATGATACAACTGTTGGTGTCTAAATACGAATATATTCCGTTAAACTAACGCGTACATGCTATTATATACTACCACTACGTACGTGTGTGGGTGAGGCATAGTACACATACTACACCTCCCCCCTTGAAGAAAAAAAAAAAAATTAAAATATAAAACTTAATCTATTTTTTTTTTTTACGTAAGCATTGAATACATTGTAGTAAAACAATGATTACAAAAAAAAGGATTGTACATGAAAACAATCAAAGCAGTAAGTAGATAAATACAAATTTAAAAGAAAATTAGACACAGATGAAATTAATGTGCTTATTAAATCAAAACAATTTAACTTACAATCAAAACATACAATTGATAGCAAAATTATGGCATAAAAAATTATAATATAAGCAAATATTTATGAATGCCTTGATGACGAATCGAACCACTTTATTTTAATTACCGTTATATAACTTACTCTATGAAATATACCTACTTAAATACACAAAAATAACTTCATTTACTTATTTATAAAATATATATTAATTTTGTTAATGATAAACAAAATTTATTAATAAAAAAACTACTAATATATATGTTAACTCTAATAAAAATGAAAACACAAAAAAAAGATAAACACTTAAAAACTATAGACATATTTATTGAACTAAATTCAAAAATTACAAGAACTATTTCCAAATTTGGAAGTGTATTCGTCAATACAATTCGTTTCTTCGTCCTTTTAAGTCTTACTTAGTTACAAACATAGGTTTGTTACTCGTCATTGGTACCTTATAATATCATTTCTAATTTTTTATTGTACATTATCAGTTCCTTGCAAGTTATTTTATTATGACGTCATTCATTTAAATATATTTTCTTTGTTTTATTTTATTTTATTTATTCATTTATAGTGGCATATTTTATGCTTCACTGAAATCAAAGATCAAGGGTACGCAACGCTTTTACATATGTGGTCGGCCGACCTTACTATAATTATTTATTTATTTGCTCAGGATACAAGGATATTTATTTTTAAGCGCGCACACATACTATTTATTTATTCATACAGGCAGTTCTTTTAACACATCCATACATAATATCATTCCGTGTGTCCAAGGAGTCTCCACGATTGATACTCGACCGAATCATGGTCAGACCTCCAAGGATTCCGTGCCTGCCTTGTATCCTGGCGTACCCTTGCTAACCTAATCGCTCAAGGCCGCCTCTCGGGCCACCGAAGATGCGATAGGTACATATTTATTTTTCAATTAGGTACTTTCTTTCATTTCCCACTCAAAATAAACTATCACTCAAAATGCAGCCACATAATAACTCAAACACCATGAAAACTTTAACATATAAGAATTTCAGCAACTCTTAGTTGATCAGGCTAATCGTCCTTTGAAAAACTTACGTGTTTAAGTTTTCCCATACACACACACCACTTTTCCAATAACATACAAATTCCATTTTACTAATAATACAATCGACATTTCGACAACCATGCTAACCATTATTTCACATTCCTTACCTTTCTTAAACTTACCACAAACATTCATTTACTAACATTTATACGAAACTTGCGCTCTTTAAAAACCAACGTTAAATCTTTTCTTAAACAAGCCCATACCTACAATACCACAGATCTTCTTTGCAATACCACTATTTACTTTAAAGTCATAATATCCATAATTATAATACTTCGTCATTATTTTCTTTGTTAAATATGTCAGATCCGTGAATTAAAAAAAGTCTTGTCCGATACAATTGTAACTCGCTATCATAAAAAACACAATTCGAATTCTAATTAAAAATAAAGTACTTATGGTAAAAAGTCGGTACTGACATACTTTTATATTTTAAGATCTGAGATTTGAAATATTTTAACTATTACTTACTATTCTTTCAATTTAATATCATTACAATAATGTTTAAGTAATCTAAATCAGTGCACGAACTATGAAATTAGAGATGAAATAACAGACGCCGCATACCGATCCCTTTAAGGAGTGCACGCGCCGCCGTTATGTTATGTGCCATATTTGTAAGTTATAAGGAATAAAAGCATGTTATTTTACTAAGTATAAGATATATGAAATTTAATAAATCGAAACTATCACATGTATGTATTTTAGACCACCCATATATTATGGTTTTGTCATCAAGCGGCATAGTTATACTTACTAAAATAGGATTTTATTCAATAGTCTCATTAAAAAAACTAACATACGGACCTTTAATATACAGTCCAACAAAAACGTTAAAATGTAGGTATCTATTATTTAAAAAAAATTGAACTATGGAGCTAACATAAAAAAATAAACAATTAAAATAATTAAATGTCCCTTTTTGCACGGCACAGCACTAAACTACACTTATCACTTTATCGTTTTTCCACACACCAACCTACTCTTTCCTTGTAGTCCCTGGACCTCCAGACGCCACACTCGACCAAGGACACCAACAACTCCCTGCTGCAAACCATCATTACTAGCTTTGCCCCCGTCAGCATTTTATTTTTTATTGGAGTCTTTCTGTTGAAGTATCAAAACTGTCCACTTTTACCGTTTTTATGATACTAATCCGCAATAAAGTCATCCACCAATGTTTTACAACAACCTTCCGCGTGTAGAGTTCGTTTTAAATAATATGTATCTAGTCCTGGCAATTACTGTCCAATTATGCACGATTTTAATATATTCACTTATCCCATTTTCACTTTGCTCTGATTTAATCACAAATGTCCGACACAATTTTGTTTAACATAGTCCTTCAGCTTAAGATTTTGATTTTTCTCCACGTCCTTGACTGGCAAGCGCAGCGCGCTGCCAGTGCAGCGCGAGGCCGCACTGGCAGGATCGCCATGTAAGGTGTGGCGTCAATGATACAACTGTTGGTGTCTAAATACGAATATATTCCGTTAAACTAACGCGTACATGCTATTATATACTACCACTACGTACGTGTGTGGGTGAGGCATAGTACACATACTACAGTACAAGCTTTTATCGCTGACTGTACTTTTCTTACGACAGACAACTAATACTCATCGAGACAATTCTAAAAACCCCTAACACAATTAGGTTGCGTTGTTTCATCACAGAGTTCCTATGGCCACCTCCTGTCTCCATCATCAGATCAGCTCGATGGTACCATAATATTGCATTGTCACCCGACTTACATATGTATGCAAAATTTTAGCTCAATCGGAAACCGGGAAGTGAATCAAATTTAACTTGCAAGATTCCATTACATAGTTACATACAGGTCGACCTAATAAATAGTACATTACTGCAGACGCCGGGAAAGAAGGGCTTGCCGGGTGAGTAGGTATAGACGGCCGACCGTAGGGAGGCCGGATAGTGATACGAAGCCGGCAAGACCTTTTCACGGCTAGGCATGTATAGTGCTTTTCTCAAACATACGCAATGAAATAAAAAAAATCACCATTCAAAAAAACAAATGATAAATATCAACCACCAATAGCTACACGACAAAAGTTTTTTAATTTTCCTTCCAATCCTGCCATAATGACTTTTTTTTTACGGAAGTCGTCCGTATTTCGCGTGTGTAGTGTTCGAATAGACCCTATTAGGGCCATTATACACAACCTGATAATAAGAATCTCAATTTCAATAAATAAAATAAATGCAGAGGATTTTAAATATTGTCTATAGTCTCTGGTGACTTACGTATAGACAAGATTTTAAATTTATCAGATTCGTATTCTTAATATCAGTACGTTCGTGTATAACAGGCGTTAACACGGATATTTTGGTCCAATAACCATTCATACACAAAAAATATTAAAAAAAAAATAGAATTCGGCTGTTTAGCCTGTTCATAGACACAGACCCCATGTTTACATTAGAATTTAAAAAAAAATTACTTCCCGGCCTAGGCCTTCAATTTCGTATGAAATTCCTTTACAGTTCTCTGGAGTTGCTCCGCCCTAAACGTGATACTTCGAAGCCTGATATAACGCCCGGAGCGACGACATTTCATTGCATGTTTGAGAAAAGCTTGTTAAAAATTAAAATTACGACATCTATATTCAATATTACCTACTCTAAAAGTCCGAGCCCTTTTTATAATTATATGAGGATGAATAATATTTGTTTTGAACACGTATAGACACGATGACGATAATAAATAATTTGTCGATTATAAAAGTCGTAATCGATTCTTTAGTATCCCATCACTAGTGTTATATACGGCCTGTGCGGCAAGGGAAGTATATTCCCGTAAAATTAAGGGTTTTGAAAAATGCCTATATTTTTTGGAATTTTATACAGATCCGCGGGCGACGGCAGCTGTATATACACAAGCATATAGTCTATTGATCAGAATGACTTTTAGTTCAAATCGATGATATTCCAGGTCTGTAGGGACCTTTAAAGTCAGGACATGGTACGGGAAAATGGAGGTCGTGCCGCAAATTTGGCTTTCTCAATACGGGAAGTATATGACTCGTAAAGCACTGGCAGTAAGTTTGGGTTTTGCGCTGCCGCACCGAATGTGTTAAGGTTCGAAGCGAAAAGTTCACCTCAGAAGAGCCGTACTATACCTATACAATTACCTACATATAAAGGGGTTCACAAACCACACCGATATCGAATGTAATTTATCCAATCGACTGAATTCCTTGGACCTCGCGAGTGATCAATGTACCTATACAAAATCGCATGTATTTATTGGTATCGTCCGTAGGTAGGTCTACAGCCATAATTATATTACCACTCTTAAAACTGGTTTCAAGATGTAGGTTTCTATATTCAATGACAATGGATATGTGTCATATGTGCAGTAAACATTTTGTTTGACAGTACATATTTAGCATATATGTACATGTGACGTTATCTATGAAAAGGGACCTTATTGTCGATGGCGTTTACGTCATTATTAACGATGCTCCGGTATAAATACAATGCCGCGCGACGCTGTGCGGTGTAAGCGCCATCGACAATAAGGTCCCTTTTCATAGATATCCCCATATAAATAAATACTAAAACACGTCGTGCACTTTCGCAGTTCAGCAGAGAATTCGTTGGTCAGTCAAACGTATGGCACTGTACAGAGCTACAGAGTCATCTACTTCAGCGATCATATCTATTTGCTGTAGAAATATTTTAAACTTCTTTTTGTGTCTTTTAACACAAACTACATTTAAATTAAACATTTACGTTGTTCATTATGTTTATGATATCCACTCACTTGAACATTAAAAAGGATAGTACTGAACTATTTGACACATTATTCCTGTACTCCATGCAATACACCAGCGGTCGGCAACCCGCGGCCCGCGGGCCGCATGCGGCCCGTGAACCTGTCACTTGCGGCCCACCAGCCTCCCTGGCTATTTTTTATGTAATATTGACAAACGACAATGTCTGATAAAGTCATGAATATTAACAAAGTGCGGCCCGCGTCAACTTCGTTAACTACTATGTGAACCTTGGCTACTAAAAGGTTGCCGACCGCTGCAATACACGAAGCCGTAATAATAACGCCATTAATATATAGAGTTTTAAAACATTTAATCACTTAAGTTAAGTAGAATTTGTATTAATTAAGCTATTATTTAAAGTTTTCTATAAGAATAGAAGTCATATAGTTCTTCTATTCGAAGTCAGTTGCCTCCACCTCGTGCTCCGTTCGGAGGCCCTGAAATTAATAGACCTAATGAATATTTTGATAAGGACGTTAATTTCTTTGGATCAGTATTAAAAATATGCTATGTTAACTTGCGTGTAAGAACTGCTTCCTTTAACTACGTAAGTCCCAATGTGCCATTGAATTGCACACTCAAAGTAAAGTACCTACACTCTGTTTCAGTATAATTAAAACCATTAATGTACTAAATAAAGTAGCATTTCTTTTGCTTAATTGAAATTCATCAAATTTTAGTACCGTAAAACGGGGCGAGTAGGTTTCGCGGGGAGAGGTGGGTTATGAATGGGGAGAGAAGGTTTGAGAGGGGGGTGAGAAGGGATTTTAAGGCTACTGCTACAAAAATAATGTATTCCAATTTAAAATAGAGCTATAGTAATACGCATAATAAAAAAAAAATCGATCCAATTATCTTCCAATATCACCTTTGTATGAAAACCCCTCTCACCCTAAATACGAGGCACTACGGGGTGAGGTGGGTTTTCCTCTTTATCGTCAAAGTTATGAAATGGAACTACCCAAAATAAACGAAAAACTAAAATACAAACGTCCGGAACACTTATTATATACACCATTCAGTTTTCATATGTAAAAATAAAATGTTATCGAGTTTTGAATTTCAGTTTTGACCCTACTCACCCCATTTTACGGTATACAATAAGGTTAAAAATAGATTTTTTTGTATAGTGGGCATTACGAGATTATAGACAGGAAGAAATATGTGCCTTAAGTGGTGGAAATAATAGGAATTAAGAAGTTTAAATACATAATTAGCGCTTTAACTTACCCGCTGGCTTGTCCACAACATTAACTGTAAAAAAGAAAAACAAGTATTATTACTTTTAATGGCGACAGACAAAACAGAGTTAAAAAAAGTTGAAGTTGATAGTGTTGGTATCTATCTCTACAGGGTGATTCATGAGACGTGAGCAGGACTAAGTCTACACAATCAGTAAATGTAAAAGAATCGTTCACCTCAATAATGTGGGCGGCACTTTCAACGGGAGGCAGGGAGCGTCCATACTGTATGCTAGTACTCTTTATTATACTGTGCTAGCCATTCATAAATTACGTCATTTCAAATTAGGGGGCCTGGGGGTCTGGACATCGGATGATGGTAGCATGACGTAGGAGGAAACGGGGTTATTCGAAGCATGATTTTTTGATGATTTTAGGGGGGTGGGGGTCAAAAATCGACAAAAAAAAATCAACTTTTACTATAGTAGTAGTAGGTATATAGGTAGGTTTGTTACCTTGATGTTGTCCGTCTACTACATGTACGTAGCCTGTAAATAAATGAAAAACACCATTTTAATATTATTTTATTAGACGACCGGTCTAGTGGGTAGTGACATTTATTGTGTGATGAGCACAGATATTTGTTCTTGAGTCATGGTTGTCTTCTATGTATTTGTATATTATATATATCGTTGTCTGAGTACCCACAACACAAGTCTTCTTAAGCTTAGCGTGGGGCTTAGTCAATTTGTGTAAAAATGTTCATTAATATTTATTTATTTATATACCTACCTAACAGTAGTAGGTATATATTATTCATTATATTAATTGCTTTAGAAAGATGTATGTCATTGTGTAGGTATGTATAATTAAATTACCTGGGTTGTTGTCAACGACGTTCACTGAAACAAAGAGGTTTTTTATTACACTTTGAATAGGTGTTTAAATACTTTAAATAATACGAGTCAAAAATGTCTCCTATTACCTAATGGCTTTAAACAGAAATAATTAAAGTGTGGCAAATACTTTTGGATTTGGATTGAACCGCTTATCCCCGGGCATAAGTACCCAGGGTAAGTGGGATGGTGCAAGTGGGCCTAATATTATATTATATTGTTTAATACACTAGCAGCTGAAAGCTGATGCGTGTAGGTATATCACTGCACTTATTTTTTTATTTACCGTAAAACGGGGTGAATAGACACGATTTTCAACTTCAAGGACGATATTATTATATTTCATCAATAATCCAAATGATAAAAGTAATAATTTTGACATCATTATTTGAGTCTTGCTTAATGTAACGGCACCAGTCATGGGACATTTAAGAGGAAATTTGGAGTATTTGTGACATTTCCGTGATACATGTAAAAGTTCTAGCGCTTAGCGAGTTAAAAGATGAATATAATATCCTATCCTTCTTTCATGTTTCAGGCGTGTCAAATATACTGCAATTAGTTTCCACATACTTAACAAATTAAAACTACGTTTTATTTCTCCAGTCATGGACACCAAAGCTCCAGTAATGGAACCCCGGTAATGGACGTGGATCCAGTAATGGGCCCCCTATAATGGACATACCCTATATTGGAATAGGGAATAAGTTTTTTGGCAAAAAACTAGTTATTAGTCATTTCTGGTATAAGCTTTTATGTAATTTTTCTTTCCACAGCCAACTAAATATTCTTGGAGACAATTCTAATAAACTCAAACACAATTAGGTTGCGTTTATCACAGAGTTTCCATGGCCACCTCCTGTCTCCATCATGAGATCAGGTCCATGATATCATAATATTGCATTGTCATCCGATTTGCATACGTATCCAAAATTTCAACTCAATCGGAAATCCGAAAGTGGCTCAAATTCAACTTCCAAGATTTGAACCACACTAACTAGCATACAAACTAATAGTTAAGGGCAGGTTAAATAAAATTTTGTAAAAACGATTTTAATTTATCCGAAGTCCGAGGAGACCTCCTGACATAGTTCGTAACTACATTATACTTCTGTATTGTTTAAACATGAAATTACGCCATGGCAAGCATCATTATGTAAATTGTCCCATCATAGGAGGTATGCAGTTTTACGGCTCCTATAATGGGATTGGCCAAAATACCGCTATTTTTTATACACACAGAGTCACAACATAGTTGTGTTGTATACCTTATCTCATGGTAAATGCAATTAACAAAACACATTCTAGTTTACACCAAGTAATAATTAATTACAATTTAGTATATGAACTCACCTCTCTTAGCGAAGTTGTTAAGAATTCTTACTGGTTATTTTTTTCAGTGACACGACAACTTTTGGGCTGACGCCAATTTCTTAAAAAGTAACCGAAATTAATAAAAAATCAAACTTAAACAGCTCTATGACTCTTATTTATGGTAAAATATTTCCAGTATTTATAAACGGCTTTTAGATACTTATTTTAGAGGATTTGTGGTTTTATGTCCCATTACCGGTTCCACGCCCATTATAGGGGTGTCTACAGTTCTTCAATTCTGTATACTTATTTTTACTTTCAACCCGATTTCGACATATCGTAAAACGGGGTCGATAGACACGTCATATGGGGTGATTAGAAAAAACAGTCAGGGCTGTCACAAATTTCAAATAGGTTTTTATTACGATAAAAGTAAATAAATAAACTGACTTTCCTAGAAGCGTATTATTTAAGTACCTACCTATTATTTAAGGAGCAGTGATAAAGATTCATATCATAATACATAAAATCAAAATGAATAGGTATGATAAAATATCATAAAAAAGTGTTAAAACTCAAAACTCATATTAAATACCAAAATATATGAAACATTACTCAATTTTATACTTTTTAGTATGGTACAATTAAAAAAAAATGGAGAAAATACATTTTGACAACCCTAGCATAAATATTTCCATTCACCCCCATTCGTTACTCTTCACCCCTCAGTCGTGTCTTTTCACGCCATATGACGTGTCTGTTGACCCCATATGGCGTGTCTCCTCACCCTGTTGTCGTGTCTATTCACCCCGTTGTGGAGTAAAAACGGTTATGATTTGTTTTTTGCACATTCATCTTTAATTAATAAGGAAAATCGGCGTTATCTTTCATTTTTTAAACACTAGAAAAACTGGTTTACTTAATACACTATAAATAACACAATAACTAACCTGTATTTCACTGCTATATCAAAGTTCAGACAGGAAATATATCATACTTTCACAAGGCCTCACTTCAAACTAAAATATTTATTACTTATGATCAACTTCATGATTGATTCGTGTTACCAGATTAAAGATTGAATATTCTACTATAATTGTACCTCAAAATAATTGGCAATGGTAGTCTAGTTTTTAAAATATAACAATGTAAAGGAAAGTTCCGAAATTTTCTCTATTCACCCCGCGATTTCTGGTGACCCCGTTTTATAGTAGGTAATAACTATTTACCTCCACCGCCTGGCGCATGATCCACGACGTTCACCCCTGCAACAATAATAATAACTCGTAAAATATCTATTTACTCATTTATCCTTTATAATTTTAGTTATCGAAGACCCCTTGGCCGTATGATGGACAGCAGGGATGTTGCGGATGCAGATTTTTTGACATCCGCGGATGCGGATGCGGATGCGGATATTTAAAGGCTCACATCCGCGGATGTCAAGATTAGGTACTTAGAAAACGTCAAATATTACATTTTTAGTATTTTTTTATTAAAAAAAAACGAAGCGTTTAGTATTTGAGCAAGACTATAGGTGCGTTATATTTAATAAACAGTAACTTGGTCGACTATTCTGAATCTAGACGATTTCATTATAGGTAATGACGAAATTACCTAGCACTTACGCCGCCGCTAAGACGTTCCTGTACCGACTTGTTCGACATCCGCTTCCGCATAAGCTCCACATCGATTTTATGCGGATGCGGATGCAGATGCGGATGTTGAAAATAATGCGGAAGTTCCGCAGTTGCGGATGCGGATGTTCGCAACATCCCTGATGGACAGTTTGAGTTGACTGCAGATAAAAAAAAATAGTATACTTACGCAGTCGCGAACTTAAAATTTGCATCCGTTGCCAGTTATTTCAGGTCTGGCAATTACTTGGGTACAGTTGCACAAAGCACTAATTCATAATCATATGTAAATCTAAGTCGTTGAAATTCATTTGTTATTAATGTTACCTATTATACAGGGAGCTTCCTGGAGCAATAAATTAAACTGTAGGCTGTACTCCTCAAACTGACCACCATTTGTTCAGCAACTTTTGAAAATAAAAAGTTTATTCTAAGACGCAATGTATTGCAAATTTTGTTATGTTTAAAGCGTGACAAGCAACGTCAAACACACTGATGTCAGCGTACATTGAAGGCAATATTTATTTTGTATGAAAAAGAGGAAGTGTAAAGGATTCATAATTTTTAAAAGTTGCTGAACAAATGTTGGTCAGTTTGAGGAGTACAGCCTTTAGTTTAATTTATTGCTCCTGTTACAAGAAGCACCCTGTATATCGACCTGTTCTCGACGTAGTCTAGAACTGCCTGTATCAAAGTTGGGGATACATATTGGTTTCAACAAATTGAAATCTATATCGAAAGTATCTTTTACATTAATATGTAGTCTAGGCAGCAGGTGTTAAGACCGCAATTAATTACTGACTTAAATTTTTGATTAAAACCTACCTGTCTATTGTGACGTATTTGGAGGTACAAACAATGAAAATAATTGAATATAAATAAAAACTTAATATATTGTATTTTAATTGGATTATTAATAAAATATTTTACCTTGAGGATGCGCCGTCGTGATCGCGAACAAAGCAACCAGCAGCAAAATGAACTGGAAACAATTAATTAATTTATAGGTTAATTAAGTGGTTATTAAATATACACTAAACAATATTTTTTGCTAAAGTCCTAAAACTTACACAAAAACTACAAATTAAAATATAAATTCTAACGAAAATTATCACAAACCGCCGTTTCTAGGTCAAGATTTTTAAATGATATAATTATTTATGTATACCTACCGTATATGTCATATAAAACAATTCATTGACAATAAACTACAAATAACCGTAGGTACCTAAAAAATCAGTAGTATTTTGCAATACTCATACAAATAATTTCGAACAATTTGCTATGTTCATCGCATAAATAAAATTCTACCAATTATCAACCCTTAACAGCCGAATGTTTATATTTTCAATGTAATTTTACTAAAGTACTTACAGTGATTTTGTTCATGGCTATAAATGCGTATTGCTCGAACACAAATATTAATCTGTGACTACAGAGGATCAACAAATCTTTTATAACGAGATAATAGTCAATATTTACTTATTTAAACATACGGATAACCCCTGACCCACAGACAAGACATCCTCCAGACTGAGCATAGTAGTGCTACCCCCTCTGCCACAAATATACGGTAGTTTTACTCCATTTTCGAGTCAAAGTGTCTTTGTGTGACGTCCGTGTCTTTGAACGGACCAATCACGGCACGGGACTCGCTGACCTCGTCCCCTGCTCCCCAGTATTTTTGGCAGCATCGGTTTCATGAAATAATTGCTCTAAACTCCGTCTAGAGGATTCCTAGTCTACGCCCCTGACCACATCACATGCCGCTCTTAGATTATCTTGAAGCTGTCAGAGTATTAGTACAATACGCGATAAAGGAAATATGGCTAAAATGGTTCACGAAAAAAAGTTATATTTGATGACTACATGTGTAAGCTATGATATGCTGTGACCTTACAGGGGTCATGTGAAACATTGTATATTATACTTGACATATATACTTACCTATTGTACTGTACCATGGTTGCAATAAAAAAATATGAATTTATAACTAGAGTTTACATTTTCATCAATAAATTAAATATTTGAAACGGATTGCCTTCAAACTAGGTACTTACTCTTACGTAAATTATTTCTAATATAGAATCATACAATATACAGTATGTATCAAAACGAAAGGCAAAGAAAGAGACCCGTTAATGTTTAGGTCATACTGAGCAACTTTTACTATGGGACTAACCCGGAAAACGCGGAAAAAATTTGGATGTTTCATACATTTTGCTGGTCTGATGTTGAAATTTCCTATGGGAGAGTCAATTTTTTTTCCGCGATTTCGGGGTTGGTCCCATAGTAAAAGTTGCTCAATATGACCTAAACATTAATGGATCTCTTTCTTTGCCTTTCGTTCTGATACATTGTCATATACTGTATATTATGACAATGTTATACAGTAAGCGCCTACCGCAATACTAAGAGCATACCGAGCCATCTAAACACCAATAATCGTCAAACAATTTTTTTAGGAGACATTGATATATTATTACACTACAAATTACATACAATACTTTTAAAAGTCTTGCAAATATTAGTTTAATTTTTACAGATTTTGTTTTACATGACCTTTTGCGTTCGTTCTTCCGACCTTAACAGGCTGTAAGTACGTACATTGTTCATCAATAGCTAATCCGCAGTTAAAATTTTGACATAATTAAGTACTTACCTAAAAATATTTAAAAAATACTTACTTAATTACTTTTTTATTTGTTGTTTGTCAAAATGTCAGTCTCACCTGTCCCTCCCTCCGTCCGTCTGTCTATCAATACCCTTTATCTTGCGTACGCGTAGAGGTATCCAGTTATAATTTAAAGTATTTAAACCATCAACTCAGGTCTACGGTCTCAAGAAGCTGTGAAAAAAATCAAACTTCTAAGTTAAAGTAAAAAAAAGATACGGCCGTTTATGCCGCAAAAACGTATTAGGTACTTCGACATTCTCAAGGGAATCAAAATTGATACTATTGATAGGGTCCTTCCCGTTGACCTAGAACTACGTATGTAATTTGGCAAGTAATATCGTCTTACAGTACAAATACAGGAAAAAATCGGAAAACTGTAAATTTGTAAAAATTAAAAAAATTAATAAAAAATAGTTATATTTTTACGAAACCCTCGGTGGGTGAATCCGACTCGCACTTGTCCGGTTTTTCTTTAATTCAACTTACATAACATGTTTACTACTGTATCACGCATTTATAAGCTATTCTTGATCAGTTAAATACCTATCGCAGTCAAAACAAAGTCAACACGAATTCGGAGAATCGTTTAATACTTGATAAATAACAGCCGTAAGATTTTGTTGGAAACTGGCAACGAACCTTAATGATCCTTATCTCCAATGCTTATTGTTATTGTCATGTTATTTATATTTTGATAAATACCTACTTGATCAAATAATTATTTCGATCATGGTAGAAATAGGAACCAAAATTGTACTTATACCTACTGAATAATAAGTTGGACTCGCGCACGAAGGGTTTCATAGGTACTATTACGCAAAAAACTGCACAAAAATCACGTTTGTTGTATGGGAGCCCCAACCCTAAAAACGACCAATGTTTCGCTCGCGTTTCGCGGTCCAAGGTTTTTGGCTACCAATAATCTTTATACTATAACGGTTTTTGAGACAGAGCCCGCTGACAGACAGATGGACGGACCAAAAGCGTAAACTTAGTAATCCGATGGTCACCCTTCGGGCACGGAACCCTAACTAAACTGTATGCTACAGAGCTCTAACAACATTTAAGAAATGTCACAAATATAATATATCAATTATCACGTCTGTGCAAATGCAAACCTTGCAGATCTGCGTACGTATCGAATCTTGACACGTACCATAACATAACTTAGCCGATATTTCGCGTCAGCATTTGATAATGGACATTACCTTATTTACCCACGTTCAGTTTGCCGACCAATTTAGTTGGCCATGTATTTACTTGAGTGCTTAATATATAAGGTTTCAAGTAGATTGTTGGGTCAGTAGTGTTATAGGACAGGGAGGTGATATAGGTCATAAAGGATTCAAACAATTACAGGTAAGTCGATTTTAAATTTTTTAGTTTGTACGATGTGCTTTTAGAATTGTTTGCTTCAGTTTTAGCAATATACCCACGTAAATTGTTTGACAAATCAATGTTGTAAGAAAATAAATTAAGTACCTTAATCACTAAGTATTAAATAGGTTCTGATCTAATTGTTTTTGAAATGTAATAAAAAAACTGAAGAAGTAAACCAGACGCAGCCCAATTTCAGATAAATTATCAGCATATTATGCTCTCAACGTAACTAACACAAAACTGCATAATAATATTGACTTTATAATTATAACAAAGCTTTATAAGCATACGAATCTGGAAATCGAATGCAGAAGTAAAAGTACCTACATTTAATTTTTCAGAATAATCATGAAGGTAGTACTAGTGCTGTGTGTACTGGCGCTGGCAGCGGCGCGTCCTGATGAGGGTTACAGCACTCGATATGACGACTTCGATGTACAAGAGCTGGTCGACAACGTGCGTCTACTGAAGAGCTACGGGAACTGCTTCTTAGACAAGGGGCCTTGCACTGTTGAGGGGAGCGACTTCAAGAGTAAGTTGACTCTTTAACTATGATGGTGATGATGATGATGATGTCCTCCCAGACGTATCCGTCGACGGCGACACCCGGACAAATCATGTATTCTGTAAATACTGACGTGCATGGGCTCGAACGTGACTTGCGAAACCGAGCTTTGTTTTAAACTTCCGGCCGCAAGACATGCAGTAGAGCTCGCCATTTGAGTCGTAAGTGTATGTATAGGAAGGTTTGGGCCGAGAACTATAGTGGCTAAAGAGCCACAGTTCCTGGTATGTTAAGTACTGTTTCCTGGTATGAAAATTTTGAAAATATTTCTTGTACAAATTGTCAAAAGGGACCTAAAAATCCATAATATCCCATTGTTGACAACCCAGGACAGACCGGCCTGGCGCAAATGCACAAGAAGGCCCGATCCCAAATGAAGTTGGGATTAAGGGCAAGAAGAAGATTTCTTGTACAAATTGTCATTTAAATGCGCTTTGACTGTAGATCTTCGAAGAATAATGACGACAACTTATTCAGAGATTGTTCAGAGATTTGACAGAACTGACAGGATTTCCTGTCAGCAGGTATTTACCTCCTACGTTACCTACTTAACTTACCAGTCCTTATTTCTACAGAACTCATCCCTGACGCCCTAAAGACGAGCTGCGCAAAATGCTCGCCGAAGCAACGCAACCTCATCCGAATTGTGACCAAGGGCTTTCAGGCCAAGCTGCCTGAGCTGTGGAAGGAGCTGGCCGCCAAGGAAGACCCCAACAACGAGTACCATGACGCCTTCAACAAATTCCTCAACGAATCTGACTAAGCCAAAGCAGACATATTAATATCACCTATACTAAGGCCCTTCCTGACTGCGTGAAAGGAATCAGTGTGATAACAGACGATAGGTATACCTACTGCGTGCTGTACCGATTCTTTTAGCCACGTCAAGAGGAGCTTAGACTTCTCCTGTTAGCGTAACTTAGTATGCTGCGTAGATAAGTGCAGCGACTACTTCACCAAATAGGTACATATTAGAAAAATAGGTACAGTCAGCTGCAGAGATAACTGACCTCCTCTGTAAAGTAAATTTGTTTGCAGAAGGGTCTACTATCTCTGCAGCTTCTTTGAACAAAAATGTACTTAATGTATGTTGTGCTAAACGTATACCTGTCGCAGGGAAATGATCAAAACAGAGATTTGAACAAATCTCTAAGGGATATGATCAAATCACGCAGGATGTTAAAATAGCGAATCCATATCATCATTTCCCTAGAAAAAATCAGTCATTTGACCAAATCACTGACTCTGTTTAGTGAAAAGACAAAATCGGCCAATAAACGCGAAACGCTTTTTCATTTCACTAGATTTGTTTAGGAATTTGACAAAATCCCTAACCACGACAGTAAGTTGACGAAACGAACTCGAAAAGTCAACTAGTTTTATCATTTCGTTAAACAGGTTTAGTGAAATGATAAAGTCTCAACTGGAAGATGGTATATGGTTATTTGATTAAATCTCTGAACGGTTTAGTGAAATGACAAAAGCAAGTAGAGAATACAACAGTTTATAGTTAAGCGATTTGATCAAATCTCTGACTAGATTAAGTGAAATGGTAAAATAAAATGTCAATAGTAGGTACTGTAGGCATCAAAGTTGTTTATTAAACCAGCTATTTTAATCGAATACGAGAATAGGGATTGTCTTTTTAATTATTATAACTATACTATACTTTCTTACAACAATAGACTATGGTAAAGTTACCTTCTGATGGTAAAGTTGCCAGTTTTGACGGTAATGAAAAACGAAGCTACAAATGCGTTAACGTAATTTTAATTGAGTAGGTACTTTCTTCTACTTCAAATTAATTATTTCACACCGTGCACGAAATAAAGCACCAGATAATTATTAGAAAAACATAGACAGCAGTTATTTTTTAAACATTTTTTCCGCCGATATTTTCAAAAAATTTCACTTAATCTAGTCAGAGATTTGATCAAATCGCTTAACTGTAGAGAGTAAACTGTTGTATTCTGTACTTGCTTTCGTCATTTCACTAAACCGTTCAGATATTTAATCAAATAACCACTTTATCATTTCACTAAACCTGTTTAGCGAAATGATAAAAATAAAACTAGTTGACTTTTTAAGTTCGTTTCGTCAACTTACTATCGTGGTTAGGGATTTTGTCAAATTCCTAAACAAATCTAGTGAAATGAAAAAGCGTTTCTCGTTTATTGGCCGATTTTGTCTTTTCACTAAACAGAGTCAGTGATTTGGTCAAATGACTGAATTTTTCTAGGGAAATGATGATATGGATTCGCCATTTTAACATCCTGCGTGATTTGATCATATCCCTTAGAGATTTGTTCAAATCTCTGTTTTGATCATTTCCCTGCGACATACCGATCAAAGGGAAAACCGAGGGATAAAAACTTATCGCCCGCGTTTTATGATTAATAACTATGGAAATTTTGTTGTCAGAGAAATGAAATTCTACTATGAACATCACAGGTACTTTTTAAGTTATTAAGTTATTTTTGTTTATTTATTTTGGAGGTGTTTTTTGTTTTTAATTTGAAATAAATGAATATTTTGCAAGTGATATTTTTTTAAGACACAACACAACATGTCAAGCTTGAGGACTGAGGTCTAACTGGTTATTTGCTTACCTATAACTTTTACTTACTTTGGCCAGTACCTAAGACTTATTATTTAGCTATGTACTTTCAGTCGCATATATCGGATTTAAATAAGAATATCAAGATCTTCTGCTAGTGCTTTTGAGGAAATAAATAAACCAAACTGTTTCGTTAAGGAAAAAATTTAATTAGATCATAAGGCGAGTTCGAAAACAAGTTTATTATAAGTCAAGGTCACTTGCTTGTAGGTACTTGGGTACATAGGTTGCTCCAGCAGGTTTGTCCTATAATATATATTGTTTAATATAAACTTTTCTGGTGTTTGATTAAGTTGAAACTTAATACCTATTCCTGCGTAAATTTGGTAATAATGCAATGTTATGGTCTTATGGTAGGTACCTACTGCTAAGCTATACTGATGATGAAGACCGAAGGTAAAAAAAACTTCATTGGGTTTTGTAAAAACAGATGACTCTTAAAAGTACAGTCATCTCTAAAACCTTGAATAAACCAAATAATTATGACTGTTATGTTTCTGATTAACCAGCCCAGTAGGTACGGATATGATGGTCTACGTGACAGCGTTGATAAAACGGTATCCGTCACTTTCTATCCCGCGGTGTTAAAAAGTGACAGTTATTTTATCACGTGGATAAAGCCATCCAAAATACGCCTGCTGCTATGCTATAGACCAGCCATTCTCAAAGTGTGTTCCGCGGAACCCTAGGGTTCCGCGATACCCCTGCAGGGGTTTCGCAAGAATTTAGAATAATTTAGAATAATAAAATAAGCATAATTATTATGCTTATTAATAAAAAAATACACTTCTTAAAACTATTGTTTTATTGTAGGGTTCCATCAAGTATTTCGCTTTCCAAAAGGGTTCCGTCAAAAAAAAGATTGAGAACCGCTGCTATAGACGATGAGATAATATTATGTCCCTCACATTTCACCTTAGTTGTTTTCAGAATTTCCAAATGTAGGTTTTACCTATTTAAGCAATGTTGACTAAATCCTTACTTGACACTTTTAACGTAGGTAATGGCAATCATACTGTGTATGAATTTGGGTTATGTAGATACCTAGAATGCAAATTTCATATTGCGACTATTCAACCACAGAATAAGTAATAGTACTCCTCAGTCAAGTGTGACCGTCATCTTTACCGACTACATATACATATTTTTGCTAGTTGACAAGGTAAACCCTTACCTAGTCAACTAGCGAAAATATACCTAATATTTATTATTTAATATTTTTTTGTTTTGTACAATTAACTAAAATAAACGTCTTAACACATCCTTAAAATGTACTTTGTACATAAAACTATATAAATCAGTTGTAACAAAAATAATTCTAACAGAAAGCAATAAATCACACATATTATGATTTATGATCTTTGAACCGCAAACACAATAGCCTGGTTCTATACGAGCATCACTGTGAATCACTTTATGTCGTGAAAAATCATAAAACATTAATAAACTACGTAAGTAATTATTTGTCCCTGTAAAAGAACATTGTACAATCATACCTACATCATACGTGTCAAAGAGGATACAAAAAACACCCAAAAACACTTTGTTTACCGACTGTAGGTTTTTAAAAATACCAAGAAATACTTCCAGAATACTTATTTTACTAATAACGCCAATTTAAACTCGACTTTATTCACTTAAGTTTAGAGATTAAACTTGGAAGCAAATGAAAATGATATGAGTTTTTAATGGTTATCTCTGAATTAATCATTTAGTTTTTCTAGTGTCAGTCAACAAGATATGTTCATTATGTTGTGACGTGCTCGGATGCTCATATGAACACGGCTCAAGGATCAATACTTAAGCGAGAAATATATAAAGCTTATACAAACAATTGGATAATCAGTTTAACTTGTACATTTGCGGCGACAGTTTTAAGTAGGTAAGTGTGAAAATATATTCATATTTATCTTTTATTGAGACACACTGTTTTATACTTCTCTCTACCGACCACATTATTGGAACGGGGTGGCCGTGTGCCAGTGGACCTTGGGTTCCCATAGACTGCAAGTGAAAAACTTGCATTCTATGATTGTTGCCAGGACTCACCTAGAATTGATTGCTCTAAAAGGCGGTATACATATAGTAGGTATATGTATACCTACTATATGTAGACTAAAATGACATTTTATAGTATGAACATCATGTCTCATTTCATACTAAGTATGAAATGTCATTTTAGTCTACCGAATAAAAAAATAGACTTTACCTACCACTTAAACGAAAGTGCTAGATTGTAATATACAGCAACACTGTAGTTATTCCTACCATATATTATATCATTTTTTGGCTGATCATTGGAAATACCTAATATTTTTTTTAATGGGTGCGAGAATAAACAAGCTCATTACAATTCAAGATTTCTTGCATTTTGTTATTACTTCACTACGTAAGTACCCACGTATATAAAGGAGTTCATTTAAAATTGTATTTTATCACAGTATTGTCAATTTGTCACCTACGTACGTTTTCTCAACGTCAATTTATCGGGTGAGAGGTCAAACAATAAACAAGCAAAAAGAGATGCTAAATTGCTATTCTTATATTATTACAAACTTGTAAACGGTCTTAGCTTAAAAATAGCTGTGTCAGATAAATGTCACTCCATACAATGTGTATGATCATTGGGCATAGAGTTACGACAGAGGGGAACGCCTGTTAATGGCTACTCCGTTTGGTTATATACTCCAAGTTAACGACGCAACTAAAAACGACCTGACCTCTAGGTACAGTCAACAGCAATAGTTTCTAAGCGGGCGAAGTGTTCAAAATGATCTTGACGCGACTTTATTGTTAAGAGAATAAGAGCGCGTCAAGGTAATTTTCAACACCTCGCCCGCTTAGTAGGTTCTGCTGCTGACTGTACTTCTAGTAATAGCCAAGAAACCACAATGAATTGAATTGTGAATTTGTATCCTATAATAAACTAAGTGCTTATTTTCCAGTACCCAAGCATGAAGCTGTTAGTAGTCCTCTCCGTGCTAGCGGCGGTAGCGTTCGCGCGTCCTGACGGCGACCACTACGACTCCAAATACGACAACTTTGACGTGCAGACGTTGGTTGAGAACCCTCGGCTGATGAAGGCGTATACGAAGTGCCTACTCAGCAAGGGCAGCTGCACCGCCGAAGGAGCCAGTTTTAAGAGTAACTTATTTTATATTTATTTGTTAGCCTGTTGTGTCCCACTGCTGGGCAAAGGCCTACCTCTCTTTCTTCCACGCGTCTCGTTCTATGGCAATCTTCCCGAATCTTCCCGAGGTCTGCCGTTACGCAGCACTATGTTCGGTGTCCACTCGGTAGTTTTCTTGGTCCACAAGTCTTTGGCATACGGCAGATGTGTCCGGCCCAGTCCCATTTAAGCTTAGCGGCTGTCAGTGCTACGTCGGCTACTTTAGAGTAGCTTACCTTTAATTATTACTACCCGCCCCGGCTTCGCACGGGTTAACAAATTATGTACACCTAAACCTTCCTCAAGAATCACTTAAATTGGAGACGGCTTGTCTATCATTTTATGTACAAAACATTCTGCCGAGTTTTGCAGGCACGTCAAATTTGGGTCTTTATCTGACACGTCAGTCCATACAAAAATTAGCAGAATTGTCATAAAGGCGACTCCGGTTATTAAATGCTCACTGCTGCAATGGTCACTGCTGAGAGATTTTGATCATTCCGCTAATTGTGGTTGGTGCAACTGGCCCTAATTCTTATACTAGTGCGGGTTATGCATTTGTTCTGTGCCAGTCAATTTACAACCGCATTTACCGTAAACCGGGGTACTTTGATCAATTTTTAGGGTTCCGTAGCCAAATGGCAAAAAACGGAACCCTTATAGATTCGTCATGTCTGTCTGTCCGTCTGTCTGTCCGTCTGTCTGTCCGTCCGTATGTCACAGCCACTTTTCTCCGAAACTATAAGAACTATACTGTTGAAACTTGGTAAGTAGATGTATTCTGTGAACCGCATTAAGATTTTCACACAAAAATAAAAAAAAACAATAATTTTTTGGGGTTCCCCATACTTCGAACTGAAACTCAAAATTTTTTTTTTTCATCAAACCCATACGTGTGGGGTATCTATGGATAGGTCTTCAAAAATGATATTGAGGTTTCATTTTTTTCTAAACTGAATAGTTTGCGCGAGAGACACTTCCAAAGTGGTAAAATGTGTGTCCCCCCCCCTGTAACTTCTAAAATAAGAGAATGATAAAACTAAAAAAAATATACGATGTACATTACCATGTAAACTTCCACCGAAAATTGGTTTGAACGAGATCTAGTAAGTAGTTTTTTTTTAATACGTCATAAATCGCCTAAATACGGAACCCTTCATGGGCGAGTCCGACTCGCACTTGGCCGCTTTTTGAGTTTGGCATCATTTTTTGACTATCCTAATATGCGTAAAAATATGAAAAAAAAAATATAATAATCCGGTTTTTCTCTTCTCTCAGCCTGCCAAATAAAAAAAATTAGGACTTATAGTTTCATCAAAAATAAATAAAAACAACGCGATCAAAGTTATATTAAGAATGGGGTTACTTTGAAACCACTACTTTTTTCACTGACAATCTAAAGTAAACCCGCTAAAAAGGCCGTAAAAAATATAAAAATTAAAATCGTATAAGTAGGTACTTTTTAAGTTATATGTCTTTTTAAGGTGTGGGGCTACTTTGATCACATACAAATGCTACAAATTAATAATTTTAAGCGCTTTATTAGATTATTTACTTATTATAACGTAAGAACTTGACTTATCATCGCACTTAGCAAGAGATTTTCGAATTGCACGCTTTTCAGTTTCAGTAAATTTGGTCCGTGCGCGGGTTTTTGATATATTATGTTTCCCTTTACTTTATACTTATTGTATAATGTTCTATAAGGAACCTTATATGCTTGCGATGCAGCAGGAATAGATTTTGTACTCACCATTATATCTGCGAGTGCATCATTGAGTAGTTCATTTTGATCAATTTTACCACATATAGGTGATCAAGGACACCCCGAGCCATGGATTCCTCGACTACGTGCGCATGTATAGATTGTCGAATTTGGGATATTTTTTTTTCAAACTCACGAATAAATACTGATTAACGTCTGATTAACCATAAAATAACATTGTAATAATTATTGACACAAAGTTTTTCAGCTAATAAAATCAGGTAGAAAAGTGTACTCATTTTTATGTTTTTTTTCTAAACAATATAATAGTAATACATGCACATCCCGTCACTATGCGGTGAAGCAACTATCAGTGTTGTCAATTAAGAAAAAATAACTGCTAAGGTGTTTTTCAAATAGTTAAAACAAGCACTTTAGTAACGATTGGAAGTTGTTATCAAAGTCGACCCGAAAATCAAAGTAACCCCGGTTTACGGTATTTAAATTAATAACCTGTGCCCTTACTTCACGGGTGGGAGTTTTTTGATTCTTTCAAGGTTATATTAATAAGGCCCACTTGCACCATCCCACTAACCCGGGCTTAAGCGGTTAAACCGTTAACCCAGTGTCAACATGTACTGGTAACCATAGTAACTCCAGGTTTAAGCGGTTAAACCCGGGTTAGTGGAATAGTGCAAGTGAGCCTTAGTTACTATTACCGAAAATGTCCAACATGTTTCCCTTTCTGATTATCAGAGGTCCTCCCGGAGGCGGTAGCGACGACGTGCGCCAAGTGCACCCCCAAGCAGCGCCAGATCGTCCGCACCGTCATCAGAGCGGTTCAGAAGCAGCTCCCCGACGAGTGGGAGCAGCTGGTAAAACTCCACGACCCTGAGGGCAAGTACAAGGAGTCCTTCGGCAAGTTCCTGGCCTCATCAGACTAGAACAGCTGGACATTTAGAAGAATTCCACCGGCTGTCCCGAAAGAACGCATTTTATTTCGCGTTTTAGAACTTCTTTTTCATGATTATTTTTCTGGACTTAGTTTTGAACATTTGTCATAAAAAAGATAACTCCTATACCTGAAAATCTTCAGAAAATTTGCGTTTGTACGGGACAACTTTAGACAATTTCATGGAATTTCGTGATTATCGATGGATGTAAAGAATCAAAGCGTTACTGTGATTTAATGTTTTGTAAATAAAGTGCGTACTTTAAAGTTTAGAGATTTTGTTTTATTACCTTTTATACTATCCTGTCGAAATAAATAATTTGTACTACTCGTAAGCGTAGTAGGATTTGGGATGCTCCGGGAAGTAGGTACCTACATAAAAATATTCCATCGGCAGGGTCAAAGTCTAATAATGTATCTAATATTTATTTTCTTAGTTACCTACTGGACTACACAATTTGTGTAGGTAAAGGTAAGTACCGCTTTGCCGTTAGCTCAACACTGTAATGCTTCTGTAATGGCCATTGATATAGTATAAAGAACTGGATACCCAATCAGCCGCCAAAAATGGCCCCACAAAAGTAACGTCAAAACAGATCATGCATTACTTTTTCGTTTAGTCTTGTCTGAAACGCTCAAATGTGAAGTTGTCAACAATTACGAAATGTGCCGTTAAAATATGTAAAAATTACAATGATAAAACAAGGAAAAAGGATGGAATGTATTTCTTTCGGTTAGTTCTTTGGATAGCATTACATAATTTATGTAATCTGGTGGTAATTTTATGGTTTTGAATAAATTAATTTGTTAGTACCAAAGAAGGGATGTCAAGGAACAAAAATCTAATAAGTCGATGTGCGGTCAATATTTTTTTATATTTTTATATAGAATTCATAAGGAATAATATTATGTTTAAATTCAAGATTTCCAAGGAAACCTATGCGACGTGCAAAGTGGACTGCTATTTAATTATAGCAAGAGATAGGGGTGATGCAGTTTTAAACAAGGCAAAACGGCACTTGTGTGTTCGGCCCATTTCCCTGTTTCCGACATATACACCACCAATAAGGGCTTATATCGATTAACTGTAATTGCTAAACCTGTCTGAACACAGTGACAACCACAGGATTTTTTTTATAAAGTATAGGTAGACTTTATAAAAAAAAATCCAATCAGTACCTAAATGTCCCCGTTCACCCGTGCTATGAGTAAATGTAGATCTTAAATACACAGTTATTTAATAAGTAGAATTTATTTCAAGGAAGTTAGTATTTAAAGACGTATACTTACGAATAAAAAATTTAATTTGTTTGAATTTGAACCACGAATTTTATTGGAGCTCCCGATTAAATTAAATTTGTTTTATTTATTACTTCAATTGGTTTTCCTGTACAGTAATACATATTAAAGTGTACCAAAGTGACTCCATTCGTTCATTATTCTCGTTTGACGTTGTTTGACGTAAATACGTTACGTTTAGTGCCATCGGACTAAATTTTTTAACAGTGTTGGTACTTAATGTTTGCAAATTTGACACTTAATGCTTACGACATTAAGCTCTTTTCTGTACGAAACATTTATCTTGACTCAAAATTTACGTAAGCGTTTTTATCATCAATGCAAATGGTGCGAAACGTCATTGGGATCCACATTTCTTGACGTTTTTGTTCTGCTTTGTGTGTCTATTTCTTTTATATTAAGTCAGTGGTAATGGCCTTAAGTGAGTAGTGTCAGGAGTTAAAATGTGTAAAGCGGTTGCAAGTTGAAACTGTTGAAAGTTGAAAGTGTTGGATCTGTCAATTTTCTTGATAAACGTTCGCCGCTGCATTACTGGCGCGATTATGACGTTAAATCTGTCAATCGTTTTATCAAGGAAATTGACACAAAGGCACCTTCAGCGGCGATAGAAGCTACTCAAGCTACAAGAAGCAAGGCGCCTGATATATTTGATTATATGTTGTACCTTAATCACTGCTAGGAGAAATATGGCTGTAAAGTTTTTCGATTATCCTACTCGAAATGTTAACTGCCTTTAGATTAGAATTTAGATCATCTCATAGATTGGCATACCAAAAAAAGTACATGCATTTAAGAATTTAAACTTGCGCCACGGTAAAACTATACTAGTACAGTCGACTACAAAGAGATGTATCCACTTTTTCACCTTACTGCCTTGTAATAAGGTGAAAAATCGGATACATCACTTTGTAGTCGACCCTACCTTGTTGCTTAGGCAGACAACTATTAGAACAATTTTCAGATTATTAAACTATGCACTGCATTTTGTAGTGCACAGAAAAAAAAAACAATATGTTAGTATGTTCACTTCGCGCATGAAGTAGGTACTAGGTACCTACGGGAGACTGGCGAAAGTGACAAAGCAAAAGAATACTGTGCGCTGTGGCCGGACACTTGAACCCAGATTAGCAAATGGGTCACATTTCATTTCTTCAATATTCGTGTGCGTGCTATATTTACATCGTATGTTCATACTTCTAGCATGCCAGGAAGCATTCAATATCGATAAAGTACCAAATAGCGTGTCACTTCACTAATGACTATATACGCCTCTAGGATATTTTGCCAAATTACATATAAGTATACTTATCTTCAATTTAGTTACTTGTAATAAAGTAACGTTAGAACTTAGAATATTGTTTATTTAGGTACATACTTGATTTGATTTCGGCGCCAAAATGACTGCAAAATGAGGTATTCTTGTAGTATTTTTTTACTTGTGAGTGTTGTGTACTTTTGAGATGTTTACTCTCCGACGGGAGGACACCCACTGACAGCCACTGACAAACAAGCATCTTGGCTATCACGACTCAAAAAACCAAAGTATTACCGGTAAAATATAATGAGTAAGTAAGTACTTATTGCGTACAAACTTAAATGGAGCTGGGCGGGACATGTTGCCAGGCAGAGTGATGGCAGGTGGGCCAAAATGTTAACGGAGTGGTGGCCGCTTACAGACGAAAGAAGTGCCTGGCGTCCGTTGGGTAGACGATATTCGGAAGATTGCGGGACACTTCTGGATGAGATTGGCTCAGGACCGGGATAAGTGGCGTACTCGAAGAGAGGCCTATGCTCAGCAGTGGGCGATAAAAGGCTAATATGCTGATGATGATGATGATTTATTGCGTGGAAATTTTGGGTATTTTGGGGGCCTGTTTGACTCCATAGATTATTTGGTCTATGACCTAATTTTCATCTGAAGTCTACATTTCAAATTAACACGTGATAGCCGATTCAGAAAGCTTCGTGACCTTAACACGGTACTCGACTGAAAAGCTTTCCATTATATCACTCTTGTATAAAATACTATTTCATTACTCTTAAATGCGGTCTAAAATAACCACAGCCATGATCTTCTAAAGATTACCTACACTAAAATGAGATGACCATTTGAGATAAGTAATAATTTTTCCTTAAACGTGTGGCAGATTATCATGCTTAATATTTATGTTAATACGTGTTACTAGGTAGATTTGTTTATGGAAAAATGTATCCTCTTTATAATGGTTCCGTACATATTTATAACTCGCAATCGTTCTGGAAAACGACTGTAAAGGATGACTCACGTTAGACCGAGCCGACCGGGCCGTGTCCGGGCCGGAGCTTCCGGCGCTTACTTTTCTATGACAGATGACAGGTGATCACGTGATGATCTCCATAGAAAACGAAGCCCCGGAAGCTCCGGCCTGGACACGGCCCGGTCTAACGTGAGTCATCCTTAAGGATTTAGAAGCACCTAATTTAAAAGAAATGAGTAGTATATCGGAATATACTGTACGAACAAAAAAATTGAAAAATATTTATATGATTTTTCCGTTAGCTAATTTACGCTTTGCAGATGTTGTCGACTTGTCGCCCTAAAAGAGGTAAGGTGGCTAATTCCGTCATAGGAACTATTCCGTCCACGAGCGTATAGGTATCTCTTGATTTTAATCGTAGGAAAAAAAACATCTATTGCTGAAACCTGAAAATAAAAGCAATCGCTGCTTTGTCGATGAAATTATCAATTTTGTTCGTTGTTCGAGAAAAACGCTAGTAGACGGAATAGTCCCTATGATGGAATTTAACAAAACAACTAGACTATAGCCCCAACTCTTCAGCCTAACTGCATGATGTATAAAAATCTTTAAATTCGTAAGTAAGTCTGTCTGCTACGTCTTCACGCTTAAACCGCTAAACCGATTTGAAAGTTGTCATGGAGATAGTGTTTGAGCCCCGAGGAAGGACATAGGATAGATTTTATCAACCATCATCATCATCATACGCAGACGACGTAGCCGGCAGAAGCTAGTATAAGCATATACATATCTATCTGTATTTCAATACCTATCACGACCCAACTACAATGTCTAAGCAGGGCTATAACTTCGTAAATAAAAGTTCGCAAATTGCGGGCATTTTTCTCTTTCACTCTAATTTACGCCTTCATTGGAGTAAAAGAGAAAGATCCCCGCAATTTGCCAATTTCGGTTTTCGCGGTAGCCGTTCTGGTCACCTTCACACTAACTTGATAATGAATTCCCTTGTATCAACCCAACTTTGTTAAATTAGTAAATAGGCAGGTAGTTTACTAAGATCTGTGTCTCTTTTTAACACGCTTTTATTAGGTCGACCTGTATGTAACTATGCATAATGTAATGGAAATAATGGAATCTTGCAAGTTAAATTTGATCCACTTCCCGGTTTCCGATTGAGCTGAAATTTTGCATACACATGTAAGTCGGGTGACAATGCAATATTATGGTAGGTACCATCGAACTGATCTGATGATGGAGACAGGAGGTGGCCATAGGAACTCTGTGATGAAACAACGCAACCTAATTGTGTTAGGGGTTTTTAGAATTGTCTCGATGAGTATTAGTTGTCTGTCGTAAGAAAAGTACAGTCAGCGTTAAAAGCGTGTACCAAAAATGAAATTTTTGCCAAAAACTTATTTATAAGAAAAATAACTTAATCATTCTGGTCATGACTGAACGCTTCAATTTATATTCATATCTTTAAAAATTTAAATATACTTTTACTTTATAAAACTAACTAACCTTGAGTAGACTCTAGCTGCCCGATTCTAACTTTAAGATACGTCAATTAATAGATCTAGAAACGATATGGATTAGATATGTCAGTGTCAAAAGTGACGTTTTTGTTTGAAGAACGTAAATATTATTAAATTGTACAACGGGACTTAATCGCGTATCTAAGTTTTAAGATTTACCGCCGACGTTTCGAGGACGGCGTTATCTTCTCCGAGACCACGGGGACAACGCCGTCCCGAAACATCGGAGGTAAATCTTAAAACTTAGATACGCGATTAAGTCCCGTTGTACAATTTAATAATGTGTAAAAATCGTGAAAGTTTAAATCAGTGAAACGTAAATTAAATAACATTATTCATAGCATAATAAATAATACTTACTTAAAATAAAAAAAATGCCCTAAGTCGTAGTCGCTGGGTAGGGTACCCAGAAGGCTGGCCGCATTGTCCCGCTGGATGGCAATGCTGATCCGCTGGGCAAAATATTGGCCAGCCCTCTAGCCTGGTCACCAGAAGCCTCTATAAGGCGCTTTGACAGCTCCTCATAGAGGCTACGCGCGCTAGGTCCCCACGGCCCCTGGGTTTCCACCCCAAACGCCGCAAATATGTAACTACTACCTAGTGTCGCATATTTGCGATGTTTGAGGCTTTCGGCAGAGGATGCGGCCGCACCAGCGCCAAATTTGGTGGTTGGAATATGGGACGGCGCCAGGGTATCTACGCAGGGTCCCAGACAAGTGGCCGACCCATACTCCAAGGCACCAGCGTCATTCCGTCAGGCCTCTTGCCATCGACCCTGGCCGGCCCGTTGCGCTTGAGGACCGACCGTACCTTGGCACTGACAAGGGCCCTTCGGATGACGTCGTTGAGGCTGGCGTGGCGAGGGATCCTTCCAGCGCTATGGCTGCATGAGAGGCCGTGGTGGCAAGATCTAGATCTAATAATTGACGTATCTTAAAGTTCGAATCGGGCCGTGGGCAAGAATTAAATCACATATAAAAAGGCTGGAAGAAGCAAATAGATCAATCTTCCTATGCTGTTGCAGGTGAGATGAGGTTTATTTTTTTTATAATCAGCATAAATTCAATTTATTTAAATTGTCTGTTCTTTCAATTAACAATTTGGCAGACGACCGTTAAGAGCCCGTTAACGATTTTAGAGCCAAAATGTAAAATTGATAGATTTAGTCGTTGAAATCGTACATCATTTGTTACGTTGTGTGTTTGTGTGTTGTGTGTGTTATCTAAATAACAAGTACCTATTGGTTTCTATTAGCACGTCTTCTTGCCTTTTAATAATGAGGTCCCGAGCGTGCGTCACCGGCAATATATGACGAGAAGGGGCAGTTTCTAAAAATTTCATCAAAAAATTATAGTGGTAAAGTATACAAAATGATGTCTAAGATTATTTAAGTATCAAAATTACGTTGAAATTAAGTCGATTTTCACGAAAAATTGTCACTTGTTTTGAAGTAATTTCTGGTGAAAATTGATTTCGTCTAACTTTCATTTACTCTTGTTCAATATCATATAACAAAAATGTAGTCTATTAAAGGTGGAGTACAAGATATGTGTAATATTATATAATTACCATTTTAGCAGTCCAAACCTTACAAAATTTACAAATAAGATCGACAAAATCAGTGCTTTACGCGCGTTTACCTAAACGTCCATCAGAAAAAAATCATTACTATTACTTAGTGAGTCTGTTTTCATTAAAATGATTTGTAAAAGTGCAAGATAAGAAGACGTGCTAGTAGATACCAGTAATTGGTTATATCTATAACGTAACAAAGGTGTACAATTTCATCGACTAAATCTATAAATTTTACATTTTTGCGACTAAAATCGATACCGGCCTCTTAAATCATCATCATATAAGTTGAAAGACAAAGAACAATTAGCCGTGCACAATTCATCCAACGGTTTTTTGCGATCTTTAATTCTTAACTTAATGGCCGGTCCACCTAGTCAGTTGGAAACATTCACACACTGTCTTCCAGTATGCGTGTTAGAGTTAGACCAAGCTAAGTCAGAAGCGATTATGATAGCCCAAACTGTGCAAGGATTATTTAAACGTCATAATTTCATTTTCACGTGTACTACGTCATGCACACACTACAGAAGTATGACGTTTCAAATACCACTTGCACAGCCTGGGCTATCAAAATCGGTGCCAACTTATCTTGATCTAACTCTAGACAGCCTTTAAATACCTACCTTACTTAATATTTTTCCCACAGCCATCCAGAATGAAACTCTTCATCGCTCTTACTACATCGCTCTTACTTGCTGTGGGCCAGGCCAGCTACAACCCGGCGAACGACAACCTGGACATCGACGCGGTGGTCAGCAACCCGGAGTCGCTTAAGGCCTGGTTCAACTGTTTCGTGGACAAGGGCCCGTGTGATAAGGTCCAAGCCATCGCTAAGGGTAAGTGAAGTTGTAAAGCCAGTATCCAAAGTATTAGCGTATCAGATGCGTCAAAAATAGTAGACATGCCACGCCATGACAGTTAGAATTACAAGCGTCGATATCATCATGAGGACCGCAGGCTAGTTTGCTACCGTCATGGCATAAAACATTTTTTTTTCCAGCTGATCTGCCCCATGGGATACAGCATGCGTGTGCTAAATGCTCGGCGCCACAGAAGGTTATCCTGAAGAAATTCCTTGCTGGCTTGAAGGAAAAGGCCCCCGCCGACTACGAAGTCTTCAGGCAGATGTTCGACCCAGAAAACAAGTATTTTGGACCGTTGGATAAGGCTATTGCATAAATTATGGCACTCGATATGCCCCAATAATGTTACAGGCGTAATAAACGCGTATGTTTTTAATGATCTTGTTTAATTAAATCCTGTTTATTATTTAATAAGAAATTATCTTTTATAACTCTGCCATATGTAACCCTTCTTAAATATCTTACCGCTTTTCCCGGTTGCATCCTACCGGACCTCAGGGTCTGCTCGGCAAACTAGTCCCATGAAAGAAAGATTGATAATTAATAACTAGGTTGATTTTACCTTACTTAAAATTACCTATATACGGACATTACGGACCGACAATACACAAACGTTGATGTGTACTGATATGTGTACAAAACGCGATAGTTTAAAGTGGATAGTCAATGACATCAGTGGGGAGGATAAGATTTTTACCTTAAACGTGAGTAGGATTGTTATCATGCTTAATAAGTTAATTTGTTTATGAAAAAAAAATAGATCCTCTTTATGGTTCCGTACATTGTTATAAATCAGTTCTGGAAAACGACTGTAAGGATTTTGAAGCACCTTTAAAAGACATATGAGTAGAATATCGGAGTATACCTACTCGTACGAACAAAAAATATATTAATATTTATACGATTTTTCCGTTCACTAGAGTTTACGCTTTGCAGATGTTTGAGTTTGAGGCCCGAGGAAGAACAGGATAGTTTTTATCATATTACGCAAACGAAGTAGCCGGCAGTAGCTAGTATAAGCATATCTATCTGTATTTCAATGTCTACACGACCCAACTACAATGTCTAAGCCTAGGTTATACCCTAACCGCGAAAATCGAAGTTCGCAAATTACGGGCATTTTTCTCTTTCACTCTTATTACGCCATCATTGGAGTAAAAGAGAAAGATCCCCGCAATTTGCGAATTTCGGTTTTCGCGATAGCCCCTCTGGTCACCTTTACACTAACTTGATCTTATGCTCTTGTATCAACACTATCAACCTAACTTTGTTAAATTATTAAATAGGCAGGTAGGTACTTACTTAACTAAGATCTGTGTCTCGTTTTTATAAGAAAAATAACTTACTCATTCTGGTCACGACTGAACGCTTCAATTTATATTCTTATCTTTCAAATGCAGGTAAAAATAAAAAATATATTTACTTTATAAAAACGAACAATAACCTTGGGTAGAGTCATTGTCAAGAATTAAATCACATATAAAAAGGCTGGAGGACGCAAGTACTTCAATCTTCTTTGGGTGTTGCAGGTGAGATGAGGTTTAATTTTTTATTAAATGAAATTTGTTGAAATACTAAAGTTCGTTTAAGATAAAATTAGTTTGGTGACGAAAGAGCCGTCAAAATTAACTGTAAATTAGTGATCTCTGTATTTATAATTGTTGATGTATCAGTGAATATATAATATGTTAACAACTATGCTGCAATATATGTCTAAATTATAGCAACAAAATATTGTTTACTGAATTTACATAAATCTGCGGCCTTATCTTTTGTTATGCAAACGATTTATTTACATAGGTAATACTTAACTCAGCGACAAAATTGCTCATTTAGTTAACGAGGAAGACAACAAAGTCAAAGTTCACCACTTTCACCTATAATGTCCGTAACTGCAGTTACTTAGTCGTCTTTAAGAATTGGACGAGACACTAACGTCACGTCAACTTACATATCTAGAAAGGTTGGATATTTTAATGTCTGTCTGTATTGTAACAAAAACTAATTCATATAAATATGTTAGTGCAAGTGGCAGTAGTGACTTTTACGATTAAATACATTTTACATTTTGTATTTTAATTAATTCCGTAGGTAACAATTATTGATGAATCAGGTGAAGTTTCGATATTTTTCTGGAGAATATTGTGTAAGAGTTTAAGTTATGCTTGACCCGATGCAGCAATGTGACCCAAAGTATTAAATTTAATATACCTAATATTGTTTTTGGGTCTTAACTTTTGCGTGTTGTATTAAATTCTGAGATATATTTCTGTCATTTCAATTAACAATTTGGCAGACGACCATTAAATCATCTCTTCAATAAATAAGTCGAAAGATGGACAATAATTAGCAGGCATGCACAACTCATCCAACGGTTGTCTGCCATCTTGTATTCTTGACTAAATGGCCGGTCCACTAGGTACGAGTGTGTCTTGCAGTATACGTGTTAGAGTTAGACCAAGCTAAGTTAGCAGCGATTTTGATAGCCCAGACTGTGGAAGTTTAGTGCAGGCTGGGCTATCAAAATCGCTGCCAACTTTTCTTATGTGAAAAATAGTTGCCTAATAAACTTAACATTTTTCCCACAGCCATTCAGAATGAAACTCTTCATCGCTCTTGCTACCCTGGTGGTGCTGGCTGCGGGCCAGACCACGTACACCCCGGAGAACGACGACCTGGACATCGACGCGGTGGTCAGCAACCCGGAGTCGCTGAAGGCCTGGTACAACTGTTTCGTGGACAAGGGCGAGTGTGACAAGGTCCAGACCAGCTTTAAGGGTAAGTTAGGGTGTAAAGCCATCATCCAAAGTATCAGACTATGCGTCATAAACGTACATCGGGGTTTTCGGTGCGGGTATGATTTCGTGTATTTATAACTTTGTTTATTGTAAAATAATTACCAAACTATGAATTAAACGTAGGTATAGTAAGGTCCAAATATGCTTAGAAATGTTAAATTAGTATCGTTTTATACAGTTTTTACTTGTTATATGGTTAGTGTAAAACATTCCCGCACCGAAAACCCCGATGTATGGTCATAAATAGTAATACTTTCTGATACTCGTAGTTTAACAAAAAATATATGTAAAAGAGATATAATTGTACGGCTATTGATGACTGACTGTACAATAGCAATATCTACAATCATTATGCGATAGATTAGATTTCTTCCCTAATGCATTACCTACGTTACGTAGTAACAATGTGTAGTACTTGGCTCATTTAGACGGTGCGAGAAATTTGCATGCGAGTTTCATTACATTGCGTTATTTGATCCTTCGGGTGAATTTTTGTAACCTCAATGGTCCGCAATGTAACTAAAATCGTATGCGAGTTCGCGCGCCGTCTAATTCAGCCCTTAGTAGTGAGTGTAGTGAAACAAGCGACGCGCAAGCGCAGCATTTGCCAGATCGCCGATTCTGATTCAACCATTTGTCACGGTTTTGACACGACCCGAAATATTGATTTGTGCACGCAAGGACAAAACCATAACAATTTTATTAAATTAAAATCGGCCTCCTGGACTAGTCTGGCATCTAGATGCGTCCAATGTTTTGAAAGTTAAAGTAAGTAGTCAAACTGTTGGTTAGTGCTTTGAAGCTGTAGCTTTGTCTTGTGTGAAAAAAAGATAGGTAGGTACACATAGTAGTACAGCAGAAATGGTTAAAAACGTATTTTTTATATAAAAAAAAACAAATACGGTGTATTCGGGTATTTCCACATGAACGAATAGTGCGGATAATTCCGAAAGCTGACTCTTACTACAACGGAATATGAGTGATTTTACAATGATTTTCGGGATTACCCGATTTCCGGAATTACCCGAATAAACCTTTAGTGCCTATTTCTACATTTACAACTTTCGTCTGCACGTCTGATATTACAAGATACTTAGCATTTTTTTCTGTCTGTATTTTTTGCCATTTTTGACAGTAAACATTTTTGTGTTTTTACAAAACCCACTTGATTAACTAAAGCTGAAACTTTAAGCTGTTGGAATGCAATAGATACACATAATATTGCTATGATACTCTGCCTCATTAGGCTTAACACACTCGTCGTTTCTGTGTAGAGTAGTTACATAGGTGCCTATACCTACACATACACGTGTGTCATGTGTGTGGAATGACTGGACGACGCATTAAAGGTTGTCTAAAGGGGCCCACTGATTATCAGTCCGCCGGACGACATTAGCCTGTCAGTTAGAACAAAAAGTTGACAGTTCCGAACAACTGACAGGCTGATATCGTCCGGCGGACTGATAATAATGGGCCCCTTTATAAAAATTTGATTAATCAGTGAAGGACGAATCACAGTAAATATTATAGTTAGGTACTTATACACACAATATAGTTTACGTATTTTTTGTTATTTATTGACCAAAAAGTACAAAAGGTGCACTTAATGCCTTAAGGCAACCACTTGGCCAAACAGAAATTAGCGGTAAGAAAAAAAGTTAAATCCAGGTTTAAAGATTTTAAAGTAACATCAGGAGGACCGTAGGCTAGTTTGCTATCGTCATGGCATAAAACAATAATAAAATTGTTTTTTTTTTTCAGTTGATCTGCCCGAAGCGATACAGCAAGCGTGTGCTAAATGCACGGCGCCACAGAAGGTTATCTTGAAGAAATTCCTTGCTGGCTTGAAGGAAAAGGCCCCCGCCGACTACGAAGTCTTCAGGCAGAAGTTCGACTCCGAAAACAAGTATTTTGGACCGTTGGATAAGGCTATTGCATAAATTATGGCACTCGATATGTCCAATTAATGTTACAGGCGTAATTAACGCATATGTTTATAACGATCTTGTTTAATTAAATCCTGTCTATTATTTAATAAGAAATGATCTTTTATAACTCTCCTTATCCTTATTAACATGCTAGAGAAGGTAGGTATAAGAGGTGCCTCATTGTCTCTGCTTGGCAGCTATCTTACAAACCGTAGGCAAGCCGTCAAGCTGGGGAACCACGTCAGTAGTGAACGCTTAGTTACATACGGGGTACCACAGGGTAGTGTCTTGGGGCCGACCCTATTCTTAGTGTATATAAATCAGCTATGTGATATGCAGGTTGAGGCAGGCAATATATTTACTTATGCCGATGACACTGCCATTGTATTCTCGGGAAACACATGGGAAGAGGTACGACAACACGCAGAACGGGGACTAGCTAAAATCGCAAGATGGCTACATAACAACCTACTCACCTTAAACACATCTAAGACTAACTATATCGCCTTCTCAAATTATACACGTACACAGCCGGACTCTCAATTCTCGATAAGGATCCACACTTGCGAAAATCCTACACAAACTAAATGTTCCTGTCCAATTATAACAAAAGTAGAAAGTACAAAATATCTGGGTGTTATGGTTGATCAGCGTTTGACTTGGCATGCACACACTGAAAGCATTATGGCAAGAACCCGTAAACTTATCTGGACCTTTAAAAACCTTAGACATGTAGCCACTAAAACACTCCTAAATCAAATCTATGTATCACTAGCGCAATCAGTACTCGCTTACTGCATTACCGTTTGGGGCGGTGCTACCAAAACTAAGTTCCTAGAGCTTGAAAGGGCTCAAAGAGCACTCCTAAAAGTTATGTTGTTCAAACCCTACACATTCCCTACTAGCGACCTATATATTATCTGTGACCAATTGTCTGTACGAAAACTCTACATACTTCAGCTCACACTAAAAACTCATAAAAATACCAATTATAAGCCAGACACAAAAATCTCACGCAGAAAAAATAGCAATGTTTTGATCATTCCGACAGTAAAAACTGCATTTGCTAGGAGGCAACAAACTACACAATCTGCCTACCTATATAACTTCTTAAATAAACATATAGATATTTATTCCTCTTCCAATTTCGAGTGTAAAAATAAAATAATAAAATGGCTAAAATATAAAACTTATAATGACATAGAGAAAATAATATCTAGAAACTAATGTAATCGTATTTAATTCATTCACTCACACATACACAATCAAACACACACACACACACACACACACACATACACATACGCCCGCGCCCGCGCGCACATATTTATTATATAAAATATTCTTACCATTATTATTAAGTACTTACCTATTTCGTATACTAGTCGCTGGACTACTGTTCAGAAAATAACTGGAATTGTACCTATTGTTGCATATACAGTTTTTAGTTTTTAGTTTAATATCAATATTTGGCATGACACCTACTGTTTTTGTAATTCTAATTCTAATGTTTAATTGTAATTGCTTGTTATCTAATGTTAATAGCATAATAAAATAAAATAAAAAACTAACTGTAAGTTACCAACAGTGGAAGAGCGGTATTCTCTTAATACAAGTATTTACAATACTTAAAAAGAGGTACCAGCCCAATTATGAAAAATTGTATGCTACCAAATAAATAATTATAATTTTTTTTTAATTTAATTTAACTCTGCCATAACCCTTCTTATTTTAACGCTTTTCCCGGTTGCATCCTACCGGACCTCATGGTCTGCCCGGCAAACTAGTGCCATGAAAGAAAGATTGACTGCTTGTTTACATAATTACCTAAAAAATAACTATATAGGTATATCGTCCTTAGGTAAGGACCGACAATACACAAACGTTGATGTGTAGTATGTATACAAAACGCGAGAGTTTAAAGTTTTGTATACCGGATAGTCAATGACATCAGTGGGTCTTTTTTTGGACCAGATTTTTTGTATTTGCTTCACGTTTTACGGACGCATGCGTTCTGTTTTCCCATTGGCTAGACCTTCTACAGTTAGCCAATAAGATCACACGCCAAAAATACTCCTGTACTAACGCATAAACAGTAAGGAAGTTTTAAACCTCAGTCTCAACCATCTTTGTGTTGACATCAACAAAGAGCATATAGTTTTACTAGATCTATGTACATATCGCTTCCTCATCTTGTGATTGAAGGCTGAATTTGTACGTGAAGCATCACTTTATTTAATCATGCATTAAATATGAGATGAGGTGGTTATATATAGAAGTAATTCCAAACATTACGTCATTAGGATCAGATCGGGCATTGCGAAATATATTTTGCATCTGCAACGGTTTACGAAATAAGGATAATTTCGGCAAGTGATATAAATTTTAAATGGATTGAGACAATGAGAGTGTTTTTGTTTTGCTTCATTGTTTGTTCAGTCGTGTCTCAGGATTATTACAATAGAAAATACGACTATTTCGACGTTGATACGTTGGTTGAAAACCCCAGGCTTCTGCAGAAATATATGGAATGCTTCTTGGATAAAGGGCCTTGTACCCCAGTGGGAAGAGTTTTCAAACGTAAGTACCCAAGATCTTAACCTAAGTCCAGTCATAATAATTTATATTATAAGTATTATAACAGATTTATTAATAGCAATACTAACCGATCTTTGAAATATAAACAGGTGAAACACTGAGCGTAAATTAAGGCCCATATTCAAATACAAGATTTGAATTAAATATATAAAATACACGTAAGTACGCAGTAAAGCTAAGTAAAGCTCGTGTATAAACACCCTAATTAAACTGTAGTATGAGTACATTTTTTTAGCTAAGCTACTACGCACCTGAAACCATTTTTTTTCACACATGGTTATATTGACGACTCTTTCTTATCATCGTAGCAAAAGATATTAAAATCGACATTGTAATTTCCATTCCATGGTTCAGGAAGTTAAATAATAGGGCAAATCAGCCATAAAATGTTCAATGAACATATTGAGACAAATTGTTATGGTAGGTTCAGTTTATTATTGGACACTGATTTCATACTTTAATTTAAAAAAAGGTTTCCAAGTCGCTTTGTCCTTGACCGCGTGGACTATTTCTTATTTTAATCAGTTGCCATCTGTCTTTTGAGTACAAAAATAAGCTTAGTCTAACAACTAACCAAGTTTTGTACGGAACACTAAAAACGGATATAACACAAATTTTCAGCAACAACCTGTAATTGGTTCTATAATTCTATTGTAGTTTGTATACAGCTGTTGGTGTTCCATATATGAACACTTATATGAAATAAAAAATAATAACTAAATAAAATAAGTTGAATCCAAACACTTACAAGCCACATTTTCAGGGGTCCTGCCAGAATTAGTGGCCACAGGCTGTGCGAAGTGCACGCCGTCGCAACGACGCTTCGCCAAGCGCACCTTCGAGGCTTTCAAACGAGACCTTCCTGAGAGCCACGCCGAGCTGAAGAAGAAGATAGATCCTACCAACCAGAACTACGAGAACTTTGAAAGGAAGATCGCTATTGCTTAAAGAAGTTTAGCCTTGGAGGTTTTCAAAGTACCTAAATAGGTAGGTATAAAATAGAAATTTATTTTCGTTATTATGAGCTCTATCATACTGGGAATATTCGAGCGAAAGACGAGTGCGTAGGTGCTCGAATATCGTAAATATCTTTAATATTGACCGTTGCACTCCAGGTCAAAATTCAAACTCTATTCAAATTCAATCTGACTAATCAATGCGGCGCGCTGCCGCGTATTTATTTAATTTATAATCTCAAAGTATCTGACATGCATATTAACAGTTGACATATTAATTATTAATGTAATCAGACTATATTTGGATCACCAAATATTAACAATCGATTGTTTAACAATTTAGAAGTGCATAGTATCGACCAAGTATCTATTTCCATATAAAAGGTATCTATAAATAGAACGCATAGACAATAGATCGTAAATATAAAGTACCATCGACACCTTTAAACTGTGTTTTCCTTTCGACGCAAGAACCAAAACCATGAGTTACTCAAGTTTCCTGGTAACGTGCAGTAATCCACGTATGTTTGGATTATAGGCTGTAAGAGACGGAGGCAAACATGCTGGTTGCAAAGGTCCCATTGCTCGAATGTGCTGTTCAAATCGCACCCTAAAGTATACAAGACTAAAGGTCAAAATCGATTGACCTTTTACTAGTCCAGCCGGGCCGTAAGCCGGTGAAGGTAGTGGGTTTATCGTCGTCAATATAAAAGCACTGTCGCTTTCTGCTGGGCTAGTCTTTGGGTACGCTATTGAGAGTAAAAGGTGGGTGAACATTTTACGAACCGCCGGTTATGTTATCTTACTGAGAAATATTGTGATTCTTGTGAACTAGAGTGGAACAGAGCGCAATCTACACAACCTACAACTTGCCTATTTGGTGAAGGAAATGCCTCGCCAGAGGCTTGGCTGTCGTTTTTGTACTTACTTTCCGCGTTCAGTTCCCTTCATTCGTCTTTGGTATCAAACTTGTATCACAAACTAATCAAAATTCAAGACACATGGAACGGGTATATGTCCATGAGTTCTATGCGAGCAGATTTCATTGTTATTCGGTATTTCAATCGTCTCGCACGCCCTTTAAAATATAATTGAGCTGTTTTGATTAATCGAACGATCAATTTGAATTGCAGAATCAATATGAAGAGCTATATCGTGTTTGCTTGTCTGCTGGTCGCGGTGTATGCCGCCGACAAATATAACCCAAAATACGACAATTTTGATGTGGAGACGCTGATCACAAACGACAGACTACTGAAGTCGTATATAAATTGCTTCTTGGATAAGGGCCGCTGCACACCTGAAGGCACGGATTTCAAAAGTAAGTAGCCGTTCTTATGATTTTTTTCTTTTTATAATTATAAACCATGGACCCCTTTTAACAATGTTTGATAATATATTTAAAGGTAGTCCATGCTAAGTAGTAATGTTTTAGATTGGTACACAGTTTTAGTAGGTAAACAATCTCTCCACCGCTACTTCTTTCGGTACCTAACGGTAAAGCTCCAAAATAAAAGTTTTTTTTTTAAATTCCTATTTCCTGTTTACAAATAGCTGCGAAAAATGCAGCGTTGGGTCAAAACCTTTACAGTGCAACTGTACCCGAAAGACTTTTATCACATAATCTACCTAATTAGGATCTTAATGATAATCTACTACCTACATTTATAATAAAAGTTACCTTACAAACTTTACACTAATGTACCTATGGTAGGTATACAGTTGGTGTGGTTGCTAAAATTAACTCGTTGTAAATACTGATTTTCAGAGTATGTCAAGCTACATGGATGATCCGTATCCTAGGCTTAAAACAAAATGTCATAGTGCTAGTGACGATTAGTTAGGTATGAATTAGCCGGATTCGTTCCACCGCGGTATAGTTTTGTTTTGCAACTACCTCAACATATTAACAGTTTTCTTGGTTTTTTGTTGTAAGTACGAAACTTGTTTGAGCGATCACAACTTTAACGTATTCTTTAATAATAACAAGAGCCGGTCAAGGGTACGAGGCGGAAATGTCGAGATATCAGGTATTTAAACATGTCGTGGAAATTGCCTTTATTGAAGGAGTATTATTTTTGTCTGAGTTTAACTGACCTAGAGTGAGATCTGGTAATTTCGATGCATCCTCAGCTTTAATAATAATTATTACTTTATTTTGGCCGTAGTTGTTAAACATTCGGCTTTTGTGTGTGACGTAAATATGTAGGAGATATTTACACGAACATTATAGGTATGATTACGAAACAAATACATAAATTAATTTATCTGATGTCAAATATTTAAAACTCTTCACCTCTCATTCATACGTGTGAAACCATTCAACTGAGAGTACAAAAAAAAGTTTACAACCTCGATACACGTTTATATTAGTTATCCCGGAAATCATCACACTAAGGGACGGAAATCTGTATAATCTATGGGCATAGAATAGGATGTACCTATTTTAGATCCGCAGCTTTCCGTTTAATTTATTATGTATAATTTTTCCAGAGACCCTGCCTGAAGCCGTAGAGACTACGTGCGCCAAATGCACAGAGAAACAGAAAGGCAATATCAAGAAGGTGATTAAAGCGATCCAGACGCGACACCCCAGGCAGTGGGACGAGCTCGTCAAGAAGAACGACCCGACCGGCAAATACATTGCCAACTTCAACAAGTTCATTGAGAGCTAAACGTAGTTTAAAAAACTTAGGATAAGTTAGAATAGGAAGTCTGCTACGATCTCCAAAAAAGATTGAATTTAGGCCCTTAATCCAAATAAATGGAGATTGACCTAAAATCTCGCATTAGAAGATCGTATGTTGCCTATGCCTCATCTGTTGTCGATAGGTCCTTTTAAAAATCTAAATGATTTTCTTAAATTGGCAAATTAATTTGTTCACCCGCTTAACTGCGTGGAAGCATTATTTATTGTATTTTCACAACATAGACTGATATTGTAATAAAAGATATCCGACAAATTTTGCTGGTTATTTTCCTGGAAACGTCAATCCCGATAATCGTGCCATGTTTGGTTGCCTAACATACTGTATTGGTCATATACTCGTACAGGCCCGTGGTGGGATTAAGGCAAGCATTGCAGTGTGAGCCGTCGCACAAATATAAACATTAAGGGAACTACCTATACTGCTAGATTATGTGCGGAAAGAGAAGAGTCGTGGAATATATTGGGCCCCATACATTCCACGACTCTTCTTTTTCCGCACAGACTAGTAGAATAATTTTGGTCAACCTATGTGTCGACACTACGAAACGCACCAGAAACCTGATTTATTTGGTTATTTCACACGCAAACTGCCTTTACCTAAATGATCTAATATGACTGTTTTGTAGTTTATTATATCTGAGTAAGTGAGACAGTACAGTCAGCTCAATATCATCAAAGATATTATCAAACATGATGACTAAATAAGTTCACTGATTGTTTTAGTTGCCTCTTCAATGTACAAATTATAAATATTTGTAGCCGAGTATACTTAAAAAATCTAAAAGAGTTATTTGGATGTTAATAAGAGACTTTCAAGAGACGTTATGATATTCACATATTACCTATAGGTATTTCAAAGTACCTATTTATATTCCTTCGAATTTTGGATTACCTATCATGAAAAGTTCAGTCATAAGTACAATATTACATATGCGACAGGCTACTACGTCAACACAAATACTTGAAATAAAGTAAAGGTTAATTGTGTTAAATATTTTTTGACGCTTCATCGTCCAAAATATTATAAGAAGTGACTGTACAGTCTAAAACCCAAGCTGACTGTACGTAGTAATTGTAATTGGTGCGATTGCGTGTCGATTTGTGTGTCAAGCGTTGCGCAGACGCGAATGACGTAACGGTTTCATTGGCCGGTTGTATAATGCCGAGGCATAATCTTTGACACCGCAATATTTTTGCATCATATGTCACCATACTTCTGTTTACATCGGGAACGATCTTAAATTAGGTTTAAGAGGCTAGTAAAAAACAAGTGAATAAAATGGCGACCAAGATCGCAGGCACTGTTGGATGAGGGCAACACATGCCAAGTCTATGTTAAAATCTTCCGGGGACCTAGCCAAGATCACATCAAATCAAAAAGTCACGTGATTATTTCTATACATTATTTAAGTTTCGATTGGCGTTTTCTGTCAATGATTGTCATCTTGGCTAAGCTCCCAGAAAAGCTTTTGGTTGGCATATTGATAAAAGAGGTTCCTAATTTTCCGCGATTTTTATAGTGCGTCAAGCAAATCTTGTCAGTAGCAATGTACTGCAAATTAAAGTAGGGTAACACCATGTAACACTCAAAGAGCAGAATTACGCTAAGAAAAGCAGCAATGTACATCGAACCAAAACGTGTTTATTTTTCCGCCCTCATACGTCAGTTCGAGTGAATTATCATAACCTCAAATTTTAGTAATGTTTACCGTCAAAGAGCATGATTGTACATTGTAGTCACCTTAGCTTTGCTTGAGGTCATGCATAATCTTGGTATATTTTAATGGTGACAGCAGAAATTTCTCTTGAAATAGAAACGATTCTGAATGTAAACAATAAGATGATGGCTGTCATTCACGATCCACATTCCACAGATAACACACAGATGACACGCGATTTTGGAATTATTCGAACACAGTGTTGCTAACCCGCGATTTTTCAAATTTGCCGCCGTTTACTACTGACAAGATTTGGTTGATCCAGTATAAATAAAGATAATAAGTCATGAAGAGGAGACAACTTGATGACCAATAACGTCACGAATTGTTTTTATCCAACCAACGTCATAGCAGAAAATTGTTTTGAATGGTTTTAAACCACAGACTTGTCATTTTCGCGCTCGCGCTTGACAGACAGCTGAAGTGTGCGAAAGGGAAGCCATCACGTATATGAACATACCATGAGTGCGAAAGAGTCAGACTACCAATGAGAAAACGTGACCACTTTTGACTTTGACGACGGCCGCGGACGGCCAAGAGCGTATCACAGTAATTTTCAAATTGAAAAATATACACGGATTAGGACGAAAAGTATTAAATAAAGTAATTCAGTGAAGATTGTGTCTTGTAGTGTGCCGGATTTCAGTGTTACAGTGCCAAATAATCCAAGCAAACACTAATTTCAGAGGATTTATGATATTCCTAGCGAAATTTTCATAACGATATTTTGTCAAATTAACAGCGTAAAAAGTGTAAGAAGCCGGTTTATAAAGTTCATTATAAGTTTTTCTTCCTTTGTGTGCTAATATTTTATCATATTAGCCTATAATTTAAAATATTTTGTGTAAAAACATAACCTGTTACTTTACGCTAGGGCTTGACAAAATGTTCATATGACAGTATCGATAACTTGTCGGTATATTAATAGCTATGTAATTATTTCTTCACAAGACATCATTAAGATATTAGCTTTTATAACCGACTTCAAATAATAACGATTGTTATACCTTTTTGAAGGTGCTCATGTTTAGCGGTAAATTTAAACTTCACTTTCCAACACAGTAAGAGTTACATTAAGATAAGTCTGCAACGATTTTGATAGTACACACAGTGCAAGTGTTATTTATACGTCATAATGTCGTAGAATTTTAACGTTTAAAATAACACATTTGAAAAAGTAGTCGATAAAGCAATGAAACATCGACAGATTATTAATATGTTGTAACATGACATCACTATTTTCGATCTCACATAGACAATTTACGCACACACTTGCATTTCATTTTTGGTCGCACTTTTGAAGATTGACAGTTGTTCTAGTCATATTAATTCTATGTTTTAAACCATTAATAATTTGACACGTTAAAAGTAGGTAGAGCCCGTGCGGAAAGAGAAGAGTCGTGGAATGTATTGGGCCCCATACATTTCCTCACAGACTCTAGACAAACATTTATGATTCAATAAATAATTTGTTATTTCTTGTCACGGTGTTTGTAAGTGTTGCCTGTTGACAAGTAATAATCAAGCTGAAGTGAGAAGTTTGTGTGTTTGTCCATCCATTAGCAATATCCTTTAGCTGTTGGCGTCAAACTGGTTGGTTGGATAAATAGACGCCGTACTTGGTAACTATTTCATAGATGTATGTCACCTTTAAAGATAAATGATGACAGATTTAAAGTGATAATATTTGATGTATAATCATTAGTTAACACTTGAAAATGTTTCTAACAACTCTTGTGGCAAAATATTTTAGGAGTCTAGGCGAAAAATCGAGGTCTTATCTGGGCATTTTTGAGTTTGTATGTGTTTTCGGAGCCAAGCTCGGTGTCCGAGATATTAAAGTTTAACCAAGATTAAGTATGTATAGCCATATCACCTTACGAAATAGACGTAGATAGAGTTGACAGAAATTCAGAGGAAAATCTAACCGGTTTTTCCACTTCTAAGAGGAAAATTGCCTATTAAATACGCAATATTCAAAGGAACTTGAATGGCAGTCGTCACCCACTTAGCAAAGTCGTAAATATTTAAATGTAGGTAACCGAATTATAACCAGTATCAAGGTCAAAGACGCGATGTAACAGTTAGTTATATAACAGCGCCGAAGATGGTCAGTGAGTATGAATGCAGAATATACAATGCTAGGTGATGTTAGTAAGTAGGTGAAATGATGATATGGTGATAGAGCAGTGGTTCCTAACCTTTTCAGTCCGGTCACCCCTATGACTAATTAGGGAACCTGATTTTACCCCTCGTCCCAATGGTAATAAAAAATAAAACGTGTACGTTTGTTGTATTGTTAAATTAGGTTAGCTTGTTACCCCCGTAAAATACCAGTTTTAGCCCCACGGGGGTAATTATCCCCAGGTTAAGAACCACTGTGATAGAGGCTTTGCCATAATTTGTCACAAACCGTGGAAGGTCAGGGTAGTTCTAGCCTCTTCGTTCTCCTCACACTCACTCACTTTTTTTTTTTTTTATTGAGAAAAAAACAGTCTTATAATAAACATAAGAGCAACTTAGCTAATAGCTACAAATTGATTTATTTATAGACCTATAGTTCCCTAATCTACAATGCCTCAAGGGCCTATTTTAGATTTAAGCTAGTTTTTAATTTATTTTAGTAATACACTGTATATATCTTGTTTGTAAATAAATTATCTACAAATTGTATCGAGGTACAATTAAAAAAATAATAAATAATATAAACTTTGTTGGCTCAGCGACCCAACATGAGACTTGGCCTCCGACACAAGACGGGCGCCACTTTTCTCGGTTCTGCGCGACCTCTCGCCAATTGTTGACTCGAAGTTCGCGCAGATCCGCCTCCGTCATGACCATTGACCAGTGATCGGATAAATTGGCGTCATTGCTCGCAATAATGTGGACGTCATGTCCACATTATTGCGAGCAAAATTTATTAAATAATTAATCATTTAATTAGTTTCTAATCAGAGGTTAAATTTTGATTCCTAATCAATAAATAACACAAAGATTTCTTAGAATGTAAATTTATTAAAGAAAATAATCAGTATGTTTTCCAAATTTTCTGTAGGTACGCATTTTTTATATCAAAAAAAACTATATTTAAGTGCTCTTTATTGACTAGGGAACAAAATTAAATCTCAGGTAAAAAAATAATGAAATGATTAATTATTTATCAAATTTGGAGTCATGTCCACATTCTTGCGAGCAATGACGCCAATCTGTCCGAACTCTGGTCATGCCGCACCAACGATGGGGCCTCGTTCTCCTGCTAATGACTATTTTTAGGGCAATAATGTAAAAAGCCGGTTACTGTGTGTGCCTTTGCCAATTTATGTTTTCGGTATTGTGCTGTACCTAAGCGAGCGCGTGTGTAATGAAATAAGAGCGAATGTGTAAAATGATCCAATTCTCCATGAAATTAAAAATTATTTTCTACAGCTAAACGTGTGTAAAAGATTTTGGTGATATAGCTGACTATCTATTACTTGAATTTTGCGCCTCTTGTACTGAAAGCACAAAAGAAAAGAAAAAATTCGCTTCCTACTTCTACAAAATACGCATTGCTGGTCTTATTTTTTATCTAATACCTTTAAACGAGCAATTCTTGCATAGTTATTTATTTATTTATATATTTATTTATTTATATGTATATATATTTCGGGGATCTCGGGAACGGCTCTAACGATTTCGATGAAATTTGCTATAATATAGGGGTTTTTGGGGGCGAAAAATCGATCTAGTTAGGTTTTATCTCTGGGAAAACGCGCATTTTCGAGTTTTTATATATTTTCCGAGCAAAGCTCGGTCTCCCAGATATTTACTATAAAACAAGGTTAAACTTAATAAAACTTGAACGTTATGATTAAAATATTTCTTTGCAAACATCATCATCCATAATCATAATTAATTAAGTAATAATTAATTTATTATCACTATGCTTTAGCTCCACATTAGTTCACGCGAAGGTAAGATAAAAAGGTAAGGTAGTCCGATGGAATAGCAGAAGTCGTCGTTTTCTGTTCACTTTTATTATCATCTTGAAAAATGACCAGGATCTTTGGGATTAAAATACGCATGTCCACATCTTCCTTTTTTGACACGGGCGTCTTGCACATTGATCGCATTCTACCACAGAATAAATAATAGTACCTACTAAGTACAGAAGACTCACTCTCTAACAAAACAAAACGCGTCTGTTACGATCAGCACAGGTATGGCCGCTAGGTGGCGACAGCGCCACGCGCGGCTTATGGCTTTCCCCAAAATTGGGGCCGAACGGATGTACTTTTAGCTACCTGTAGCAAAGCGACGAAATCGCGGAGTGAGACACGCCTGATTCTACTATATCGTACCACCAGCCGGAGGTCCGGTCCGGAGCTCTTGTAACTAGTTACTAAGGCTGAAATGCATGATATTTTTCGTATAATTGAACTTAATGTGTGCAGCCGTCCATTTTGAGCCTTTACACTTATCTTTTCAAGAGCTATTTACTTATTCTAGCCGCAGGATTTATTCAAGAGCCGTAGTCTTTGCAGAGTTTTTAAGGAAGATAGGTGACGTAGCATTCTGGTTTTTAATTTACTTGGACTCCAGTATAAAAGCGGTGAATTTCTGTTCATGTTCTCCCTTAGGGTCGTACTTCGCCCTGAACTCTGCGAACTCGGTCGGTTTCCTCTCCTGCAGAGCTTTGACTGACTTTCTCATGTTCGCCTTCTGGACATCCGAGCATTTCTCACAGGCGGTTGCGACTACTTCAGGGAGCAGCTCTGAAAATTATATGAAATAATAGTAAAGGGTTCGAGAGAGTAGTTAGATAAAAACAAAGCATCAATTAAGAGTTAATTGTGTGGATTCCGAATTACTTCGTTAAGGAAAAAAAAACTAATGTATCGCAAGATGGTTTTAAATATATCGCAAGATGGTTTTTGATTAAATAAACGTGCTAACAATTTGTAAGTACGTTTGAGCTGAGCTAGGTGCAATGTAGTCATAAGAATTATTAGCCAGCTGAAATGGAGTGGACTGATCACGTCTAATATAGAATCAACAACCTGGTTGGAGAAAATTGGTTCTGGAGTAAAGATAACGATACGTTTACGAGCGAAACGATACGTTTGGGTGGACAAAGTCCAGGATTGAGTAAGTAATGTAATTCAACACGGAGAAAGTCCCGTTCTCCGGCGGAAAAACTTTATAGATATTGTTAAACTAATACACCATCATCATAAAATAAAGGATTTAATACAATAACAACAGACATAACTTGGGAAACTCCATTACGACGCCGCCATTTCGGCGATGCTCATCTGTCAGTGCTTGCCGCGCTAATAGTGATGTGACCTTTTCCAATACCGATTATTGGGCTGCACTCGCGTAAGCCTCATTATCGGTTATTAATATTTAGAAACTTACTTCAATGATATTATATAACCATAAATTATTCTCATACTTGAGGAGCACAAAAAATACTTCCATGTTTATTTCTGTGCCTACGAAGAAATCTGTTATTTTTGATTAATTTTCTCATTCCATCCATCTTTGTCACACTCGTTGTTAAACATAAGGTCGTCTCTTTCTCTTTCGGTGTGCGGGAGCTCGTTAGCACGTGCACATTTCTCGCTTGTCCAGCCGCGACTAAAGGCAACTTGTCCAATAGCTACTTATGTCACCAAGTAAGCGCTTCAATTTTGGAACGCCTATAACCTATCTTGAGTTATAAATCATTGACTTACTTCGGAAATCAGCGGAGTGCTCCACCGTGCACGGTCCCTTGTCAAGCATGCAGTTGATGTAGGCGGTGAACTGAGCCTCGTCGGCCAGGACCTTGTCCACGTCGATGGAATCGTACTTGGCGTCATAGCAGACCACCAGCGGGGTGAAGAGCGCGACCAGGACGAGGAGTTTCATAGTGATGATGTTTGGCAACTACCTAGGGATATGTACAGACAAATTAACTCTATTCATGAAATGAAAGTGATGAAAGCCCTGGCCCCTATTTCACCACCGTGACAGGTGCGACAATTGTCGACATCACTGTTACTGACGTCACAGGCCTCCGTAGGCTAGGGTAACCGCTTACCATCAGACGGGCGGTGTGCTTGTTTGCCACCAACATGTTAATTAAAAAAAACTCCACTATATCGCCAGTTAATAAGTACTTATTTTGCGAAGCTAATGACAATTGTCACAAGAAACACGACAATTATCACGAAATTCCGACACAAAACTCATTTGCTGTCAAGAATTACCGAAAGTTCTTTTAAATCTTGTGACAATTGTCATCATTATCATCATAAACATCGCAAGATATATACCTGTTTTTTACCGATATACTTAATAAAGTTTTATTAAATAATACAATGATGGTGGCAAACAGGTATAGGGCCCGCCCGATGATAAGCAGTAACCGTAGCCCATGAATGCCTGTGACGTCAGCAACAGTGAAATTTGTCGAATTGTAGCACCTGTCACCGTGGTGAAATAGGGGCCAGAGTCAGAGATCAGTCAATGGCAAATCCGTGATCTCTTTCCCTATAAGTTAAACCCCCAAGAAACATGGATAACTATATAATTTAATACCTTTAAACGAGCAATATATCGGCGGCTCTAACGATTTCGATGAAATTTACTATATGGAGGTTTTCGGGGGCGATAAATCTATTTAGTTAGGTCTTATCTCTGGGAAAACGCGCATTTTTGAGTTTTTATATGTTTTCCGAGCAAAGCTTGGTCTCCCAGATATTTATATAGACCGGTACTATGTATGGTGAACCAGGATCTATTGAGGGTGCGCCATGTTACGGAAATTGTTGGTACTAATTTCTGGCAATGGCAACAATTTTAATAATAGACAACATCTACCCTCTATGATAGTTGTCAATATTGACAATGTAAACATTGCTTTGTCTAGTTTCGTGTGAATTATTATTAGACTGCAATAATCATGCCGAAAGTTTTAGATTTTACAGAGAAGAAAGTTGTAAATAGTGTATAGTTATTTATTGGAAAAAAACGTGCGGGAGAGAAATTTCTTCCATTAGAAAACATAACGAAATTAGCATCTGAATTGACGGGTAAGTTTCAAACTTATGGACAAATGTCACTATAGTCAGGTCGCCACGATTTGGTTGATGTCTTGTAATCATTTGATTTGTGTATTAGGTGTATCGCATGCATCGGTATCACGGATTGCTAGCGAAGGGCGTAAGGGCGGAATTAAACGACCAAACCTAAAAAAAAGAAAACAAAAAAAGAAAATTGACTTTACGCTATGAATAGCTTCTTGAGCTTTACGTTATAAAATGAATTTTATCTAAATCGAGTCAGCCATTTAAGCGTAAAAACCGAAGTAATATCCAAACATCAAACTTCGCACTTATTAAAGTTGTCGGAATAAAACAAAATCATCTGCTAATTTCCATTGTCCCCACTATACAAATTGTTGCTATATAAAATTCAAAACGAGCGCCCTCTTGACAATACTCCCAAAGTTCTGGTTTACCTATATATGCATGAGAAAATTATAAAATAATGAATATTCAAATATTCTTACCAAAATTTTTGAAGTTCCAACAAGAAAAGTTCAGATGAAACGACAAACTCTGCAACCGATTTAGGCCATTTATACCAAAATACGACGGAAATTCATGATTTATCCAAATTTTATTAAATTGCTTTGTTCGTAGCGTAATGTCGAAATAATGGTTTAGTTCTGCCATTTGAATTGCTGAAACATTACAGGTGACCTTCAGGATTTGGTTGGTACAAAATACTTATTAGTATTTACATGGAATTTTTCTCTTATCTGTTATTAAAATCAGTACAAGTTTCAATCGAAACCCACGCGGCCACGTGTAGCCTTAAGGTGACAGTCCATTTTCAACCGCAGCTGCACTACTGTTCATTTTACTATGGAAATTGACAGTAACAGCGACGCGTTCAGTACCAGTAGTGCAGCTGCGGTCAGAAATGGAATGTTACTCTTAGTAGTACGGTCGCATTTTTATCGTTTGTCACCATGCCTGTCACGTTCTAACAAGTCTGTAAGTGTGAAAGTGACGGGCATAGTGATAAGTAGTCAATAAAAATGGAACCATGCTGAGCCCGCAGGTTTCAATGGTTAGTTAGGTATATTATGAATTTTACCTACTGATGCTATCGCACATGAAGGCCAAGTATATACCTACATATAGGCTGACGGTTCCATGATGAATTAATTTTATTTTTAGGCAAGAGTAGTTATGTACAGTCAAGTGTAAAAATATGGGTGCATATAACTTACTCAAAATATGTCCCATAGTTCTTAATTCGCTGAAATAAGAGCTATGGAACATATTTTTGAGTATAATGTGTGCACCCATATTTATCCTTCCTCTCCATCCTCAAATATGCAGATAACGAAACTTTTAGCGGTAGGTTCTAAGCAAGGTGCCTAACATTATGTTGATAGCAATAAACCCCACTAATAATTTTTCTGTCTTAAGTATAAAGAATTCTGCATGGCGTTCCAATTGTACTTTTTGTGCATTTTTAGGGTTCCGTAGCCAAATGGCAAAAAACGGAACCCTTATAGATTCGTCATGTCTGTCTGTCTGTCCGTCCGTATGTCACAGCCACTTTTTTAGGGTTCCGTAGCAAAATGGCAAAAAACGGAACCCTTATAGATTCGTCATGTCTGTCTGTCTGTCTGTCTGTCCGTCCGTCCGTATGTCACAGCCACTTTTTTCCGAAACTATAAGACCTATACTGTTGAAACTTGGTAATTAGAGTATTCTGTGAACCGCATTAAGATTTTCACACAAAAATAGAAAAAAAAAATTTTTTTTGGGGGTTCCCCATACTTAGAACTGAAACTCAAAAAATTTTTTTTCATCAAACCCATACGTGTGGGGTATCTATGGATAGGTCTTCAAAAGTGATATTGAGGTTTCTAATATCATTTTTTTCTAAACTGAATAGTTTGCGCGAGAGACACTTCCAAAGTGGTAAAATGTGTTTCCCCTCCCCCCCTGTAACTTCTAAAATAAGAGAATGATAAAACTAAAAAAAATATATGATGTACATTACCATGCAAACTTCCACCGAAAATTGGTTTGAACGAGATCTAGTAGAGTTTTTTTTTAATACGTCATAAATCCCCTAAATACGGAACCCTTCATGGGCGAGTCCGACTCGCACTTGGCCGCTTTTACACGGTAAATTCAATACAATGTATGTACAATGAAACTATGTCATAGTTTCAGCATGCCTACATATTCTGATTCTCACGTGCAACCCGAAAGATTTTAACAGTGTATTTCTGATCATGTTTATAAACTTAAATGCCCTATAAACTTTTCTGTTAGGTATTCGCCTAGTTTCAGAGTTAATAATATATGAATACCAATTAAAAATAAACCATAAATATAGTGGCGACGTCGCCACTATGTGACCTAGTCTAATACTTCGCATACTTAAACTAGGTTTTACGAAAAAAAAGTGAAAATTTTAAGTGACAGTTTTGCCAATAGCATTTACTTTTAATGTAAAAAAAATAATTTCAAAAATCGAAAATACTAAAAAATATTTTTTTTGCGAAATTTTACCTAAAATCATAATATGTATATTTAAAACAATGTTGGTCTCAGAATTGGGTAATTACAATATTTCGACTTGCTCGTGAGCACCTTGTATTTTAATCAGAAGTGAGGAATGAATAAAGAAGTTTTAAATTTAACAGAGGCTAGGTAGATTAGGTAGTCCTTTTGAAAGGGGCTTTTAACTAATAATAAGGACTAATGGGAGCAGAAGAAAAAGTATTTATATTAAGGCATCGTTAGATGCTTTTTAGTTTCTAAGCCAACGCGTTTTCATTGGTCTTGGGTATAGTAGTTAATTAATTAATGTCACATGCCTGTCATATTTATATATTGTATCTTTATCTAGTGTAGAATAGCCTCCTAAGGCTCAACGAAAAATTGAGTATGTAGTCAGTACGGCCCGTAGTCCTACCAGTACTACTATTGTTTTATACTCATTCAGACCCAAGTACTTAAAAGACTTTTTTAAATGTTATTGTACTTATACAGCACTTTGATTTTTTTTTACGAACTTGTTAAAGGGCTCACAGACAGAACAAAACAGCCCTTTAGAAGTTCGTACACGCCAATTTCGATAAGCGCAAAATTTGAAATGGGTTTTCTATTAAGTCCTACTGGTAGGACCGTGGTACGCTATGACTACACGATTGTTGTAGGAGCTGGGTCTGAATAAGAAAGTTAATAAGTACTATGGGTAGGACCTTGGGCCTTAGGAGGGTAGGTATTTCATTCCATAAATGAAATTCTATTTTTTTAGGCGCTCGTGTGTTACAAAAATGATGCAATTACTGTAATGACGGTAGGTACAATAAAGCAACATTTAACTTAATGTTCTTCATATGGCTCATTTCAGTTAATGCCTACAATTTTGTATTAGATCAAAACTACTTAGGTATTTGTATTCAATGTTTCAAACCTAAGCCGCATGAATGAACATAATTATGTAAGTACATATATACCTAAATATTAACACGGTCTCGGTTCTCGAGGAACTAGGTAAAAAAAACACAATCCACATCAACTAATGACGTTTACTCAATTTGCCTTTTCTTTTGAGTACTTACACACTTGGTATTATCCATTGATGTAGAATAAAGAACTGGATACCCAATCAGCCGCAAAAAATGGCCCCGCAAAAGTAACGTGAAAACAGATCACGCGTTACTTTTTCGTTTAGTCTTGTTTGGAACGCTCAAATGTGAAGTTGTCAAAAATGACGAAATGTGCAGTAAAAATATGCAAAAATAACAACGATAAAAAAAGGAAAAAGGATGGAATTTATTTCTTTCGGTTAGTTCTTTTGATAGCATTACAGAATTTATGTAATCTGGTGGTAATTTCACGGTTTTGAATAAATTATTTTGTTAGTACCAAAGAATCCCTGTCAAGGAACAAAAATCCAATGAGTCGATGTGAGGTCTATATTTTTTTAAATTTTTATATAGAATTCATAAGGAATATTATTATGTTTAAATTCAAGATTTCCAAGAAAACCTATGCGACGTGCAGAGTGGACTGCTATTATAGCAAGAGATAGGGGTGATGCACTTTTTAAGCCATTCAAAACGGCACTTGTGTGTTCGGCCCATTTCCCTGTTTCTGACATATACACCACCAATAAGGGCCTACATCGACTAACTGCAAATGCTAAACCTGTCTTAAAGGTAAGTCAGTTCATTTTAAACTGCATTCTTAAATTTATTTTAATGTATAGGTCATATATAGAGTCTGGCTAACCAAAAATTTTTGACAGATATTTCGTTGTTGTATCACTAATTGTCTATGATTTTAAAAAAGAGCTAAAAGTCAGTTGTCAATTTATATCATTCATTCAAATTGTTTGCGGTTTATAAGGGGTTTATTTTAAATATTTTTTATAATTTTAATACTGAGTGAGGTCCGCAAACTATTATTTAAGCTCGTTAATCATTACGACAATGTGCGAAGTCGACGTGTAGCGTTGTATACCTAACGAAAAACTGCAATGTTTACAAGTCCTAAACAAATTAGGAGGTTGGTGCTCTATAAATATTTTGATATGTACTTAGCATTTAGCATATTTGGCATAGTACTTATGTACTTTTTTTGGTGATGGATTAATATTACGATATTATCGAGCTAGATCTTATTTACACTACATTTCATTTTTCGCTTTGTTACAATGGTGAGAAAGTGTAAACATATGTGTTTATCGTTGACTGTACTTTATATAGTGGTAGAAATTATGTAAGCTGACTTTGAGTGCACGTCAACGTATATTTAACTTATATCCTTAGGTATCTTACGTGTGCACAGAAAATCAAAAATATTTTCTAGTATCATAACTATAACTCCTACTACACAAAGTGTGACCAGCCTAAGATTTTTTGAATTTCCCGCCAAACATTTGTGTAATATTTCAGTAGCCAGACTCTAGTTTAGTTAAATACTTTAAATAAAACCGGCCAAGTGCGAGTCGGACTCGCGTTCCACGGGTTCCGTACATTAAGTCCGACTCACGCTTGACTGCACATTTCTAATAGGTTTTTCCTGTCATCTATAGGTAAAGAACTATTTTGTGTATTTTTTTCATAATTTTAGACCCAGTAGTTTCGGAGATAAGAGGGGGGGGGGGTCATTTTTTGCCTATTTTCTTGAATAACTGCTAAACTATATATCCTCTAATAACAAAAAAAAATTAGATTCTTACAATGAGCTCTTTCATTTGATATGTAACACGATATAGTTTGAAAAACTTTATTTTTTAATTTTATCATTTACCCCCCAAAAATGGCCTCCATATTTAAAATTCATTTATTTACGTTACACGTCCATCTTTGGGTCACAAACTTACATATGTGTGCCAAATTTCAACTTAATTGGTCCAATAGTTTCGGAGAAAATAGGCTGTGACAGACGGACGGACAGACAGACACACGAGTGATCCTTTAAGGGTTCCCGATAAAATTAAACCATACCAAGAACCTGTGTACGTTAGTTATAATGAGTAATAACCGCGATAGTTTAAGGAAGAATATAAATTTGTTTTATTTCTTATTTTGATTTTTCTGTAAAATTATATTAAAGTATACCAAGCGACTCCATTCGTTCATTATTTTAGTTTGACGTAAATACAATGGTCACGTTACGTTAGTGCCATCGGACTAAATTTTTTAACAGTGTTGGTACCTCTGTTTGCAAATTTGACACTTAACGCTTACGACATTAAGCTCTTTTATGTACGAAACATTTATCTTGACTCAAAATTTACGTAAGCGTTTTTATCATCAATGCAAATGATGCGAAACGTCATTGGGATCCACATTTGTTGACGTTTTTGTTCTGCTTTGTGTGTCTATTTCTTTTATATTAAGTCAGTGGTATTATCAAATGATATATTTCCTTAATTACATTTGACGTATTAACCGCTCAATACAAATGCACACCATCAAGAAATGAATAGAATTCATTTATCTATTAGTCTCATTAGATTACTTATAATGTACAAATAGCAACACTCCTAACTGTACATCGGTAGACCTTATTACAAAAGGCATAAGGTCCACTAATTTACAGTTAACAGTGTGGGCGATGGTATAAGGGTATTAAGTAATGAGCCGTGATATAATGTCACTGCATCAATAGATTAAGTTTTATAATCATGCGATCAGCAATTCTTATAGTTAAACAAAACGTTTCAACTTTAATTGTCGTTCTAATATAATTTTTTGTACTTGTAAGTACGCTTGAATAATATATTCAGCACGGAGTTGGATTGGAGTGACAAAGGTCCAACCACCTTCATTTATAAACGGTTTTGCGGGTTTCATGGATGCCACTTATTGTGTATTTGACAAGTGTTTGTAGTGCCAGTGACGGAATTGTAAGGAATAAAAATGTAAGTGTTCAATCTTTACTTACACAAATAAAATTGCGTATGTATGTATTTATATCGGGGTCCCGTTGTTTCTCATAAAGTTTTAAGTCATAATTTATTGTTTGTCATATTATCATTAGTCATAAAACTGAAACCGTTAATATTTCAGGATTTTCGTTAGGTTATCCTATAGATAGGTTAGGTTAGATTAGTTTTGTTTTATGGCAATCCTGAAAAGTGACGCGTTTCTGAACCAAATGAATTATGACTAACGAAAATTCGGGCAAACAATACATTATGGCTTAAAACTATTTGGTAAACAATAGAGACCCATTTATATCACTACATAGTATAAAACAAAGTCGCTTCCCGCTGTCTGTCTATCTGTCTGTATGTATGCTTAGATCTTTAAAACTACGCAACGGATTCATGCGGTTTTTAATAGATAGATCAAGAGGAAGGTGTATGTATAATTTGTTAACCCGTCCGAAGCCGGGCGGGACGCTAGTTAGGTATAAAACAAAAGAGGAATATTTCTTCTCACTTGATAGTCTCATCGGAAGATCAGCGCTGCAAGTCGCCAGCAACATGCTGAAATGAGGCCATTTCAGTATAGTTACTGGCTGAGAATATGACACTTGCGTGTTGATTTTAATTTCTTTATTTGCTGATATAGGTAGCAATTGTTTTTTCGTATATTATGATTTTGTGTACAAATCCAAAATTAAGAATCATTTTTTATTTTTATTTATTTATTCAGATGAAAACTTTTGTTTAAACACTGGCAAAAACGTAGGTACCTACTTATATTCTTATGTGTTGCTTGTATGTATAACAGATTTCATGTTATTTTTCATAACAAGCATGCAAAGATGTTGCAAAGATCAGAGGCTAACTACTAATTAATATAATAATTCCATTGTTTTCAGAATCATTTAAAATGCAATTATCGATAATTCTACTCGTCTGTACCGGAGCCCATCTCGCTTACTCCTACGACGAGAAATACGACAGGATAGAGATAGAGAACATAGTGGCCAATGAAGACATTCATAAAGCTGTTAACGACTGTATTCTGGGGAGGGTGGACTGCGGTCCATATTGGGACGAAGTCAGAGGTACCGTTAAGTATACATAAGTATAATTTATTTTGGTCAAAGAGGAATGGGCACTATAATATGTGAAGTAATTCAAAGTAAAACAAAAATCGTATGTACGTTATCTTTAAGGCGCCGTGAGTTCAGGTCGCAGCTAAGAACTGAGTGGACAGCCGTGCGTGCCCAGGATCGCGGATATATTGATCCAGTAATTTTATACATTTTGCGTTTGCGTTAAATCCGGTAGTTCTGATTTTTTGCAGACTTGTTTATGATGTTGGCCCAATGAATAATCCAAGTTTGTGACCTCGAGCGCCGAACGCAACTTTGTCAAAAATCGAAAAAAACCGCGAAAATTTGGTTTTTTTTTAGTTTTGGACGATTCTAACCCTAAAGGACTAGTTTTTGATAGTACTTTCCTTAGACGTTTTTAAAGAAGACTAAATTTGCTACAATACGAGATTAGAACTGTCTCTGTAGATTGAACAGTTTCCGAGATAAAGGCTTTCAAAATTTAGATTTTTTTGAAATTGAGCTCGTAAGCTAAGTGAGTGCAGTGAGCAGTGAGTATGCACTTTTGTTTTTTTGACAAAGTTGCGTTCGGCGCTCGAGGTCACAAACCTGGATTATTAATTGGGCCAACATCATAAATAAGTCTGCAAAAAATCAGAACTACCGGATTTGACGCAGAAGAGCCACGTTACAAAATTCTACAATTTCACTAGATTATATTGCTATTAAATTGGATTTTTTTAGTAATTTCAAAACTAACAGCTAGTAATCGATGAGTTCGATCAAAAATATAGTTTCGGTTTTTTAAGAAGCAATTTTCATATTTATAGCTTTTGTGCAAACATTGGTACAATTTTTATGATACGTTTTAGACCTATGTTCGTGATTTTTCCCTATCGAGTTTGTTTGATTAGGTTTCCAATCGATTAAGTTATTAAAGAAAGGCCTAAAGATGTTTTTTGTTTATGTTTTTTGGTAACCGTATGGTGTTCTAGAAAAGCGCTGCGATTTTACAAAAACTCTGCTAGCTGAATCCACGGCACCTTAACTACTTTGTTAGTGCTGGCTTAATAATACCAAGAGTGATTTAACTGCCTAATTTTCTTTAACACTATTTTTTGATAGCAGGTGAGGATCACTTCCAAACACCCAGAAATATGATCAACTGTCGAAAAATTATAATTAAAAATTAATCTTTATTGATTTCAGAGCTAGCGGCAGAAATCGCTGTGGACCGCTGTGCGCATTGCACGGAGCGTCAGAAGGTTGTGGTGGGGACATACATCAGCGCCACCAAGAGCAAGTACCCCGACATCTGGCGGCAAATACACCAAATGTTCAAGAAGATTCCACAGAAATTATAATTAACTTATACTTATTTTGCGCTACAAAAATCGGAAATGAATAAAAATACAGTTTTAGAGTCGCGATGATGATGATGTGGCTAAAGTTTTATGAGCTATCAAAACCAATTTGTTGGATAATAAATAAATTATCTAAATAAAATGTAGATTTTTACATTGTTTTTTTTTTTAATCGATTCTTTATACATCAAAAAACGAAGTTAGAAAGATTGTACAACTAAACATCTAAGTTTATTTATATCGAAATCGCGCAAGGCTGATACGCGCAATGCAACAAGTACCTATCAGAAGGTGGTTGTGCTTTTTTCACATATTTTTTTACTTAGAAGTGTTTCGACATGCCTAACCAACAGTCATATAGTAATCAGTTTTTTGCTCACTGCCCAATCTGGATGCCACACCCTATATTCTATGTTCAATTCAAAATTTACCTACTCTATAAATTTAATTCTTTTTTTAATTTTTACCTTTAATGAACAGAGATTTACTAGCAACTTTCTCATGTCAGTCACATTAAAATTAGCGCGTTAAAGACGACAAAATACGTGAATAAAGGTGACAGTCCATTTCCAACCGCAGCTGCACTACTTACTGTTCATTTTACTATGGAAATTGACAGTAAAACAGCGACGCGATCAGTACCAGTAGTGCAGCTGCGGTGAGAAATGGAATGTTACCCTAAAGGTGACGTTCGGATCTCAACTGCAGCTTCATTACTGTTGCGGCGTCGCGCGTCGTTGTTATTACCGACGCTGCATCTGGGGCCCGTTTCTCAAAAGGCCCCAGGCCCCAGGGGCCCGTTTCTCAAAATCTTGCAGCTTGTAATACAAGCGGATGCCACTTTTTGACAGCTTTTGTTAGAAAGGGACTTCCACTTGTATTATAAGTTACAGGCTTTGGAGAAACGGGCTCCTGGTCAGTAATTTCCTTTATAAAATGAGTGACGGAATGAACATCATAATCGTAGTAATGTAGCTGAAGTTGACACCCAAACCGTAATATTTTAATCTTAACGCCATTATGACTCACGATAGTTTAATTAGTTTTGATTATAATATAAACAATACTTTTACTTTGTGTTAAAGCGCTTTCAGACGAGCGGTTTTTCATCGATTAAAACTTGTAAATTCGGTTTCGTAGGGAGCGCATTTGATACTCAACCTCAAGTAAACCTAATACCGTTAGGTACTACTTATATTATAACTTTGCTACTATTAACATTGGGGTATATTATTTAAAAAAATTGACCTTTTCGATGCCGTGTCAAACACAAAAGCTGTATCGCTGACGCCACGTCACCGAAGTGTCAAAACTGAAATTGAATTTTATACATATGCACGTAGGTCTATGTTGCTCTGTGGTCTGTGACCGGTTAATCGGTCTTTGGCGTTGAACCTACGGTGCGGATATATCGGTCATTGGCGATGGCGTTCAAAAGGTTAACCACCACACCGAAACGAAACGCGACCAATGGTTGGTAAATCAGGTTTTAGGGCACTTTCCGTCTTTCCGTAGGTTACCGCGGACTTTATGACGTCACAGGTACTACATCACCATTTTCGCGCTTGTCATCTTATATCTATCTATCTAATCTAATACCTTTAAACGAGCAATTCTTGTTTATTTATTTATATATATTTATTTATATGTATATTTCGGGGTTCTCGGAAACGGCTCTGAGGATTTCGATGAAATTTACTATATGGGGGTTTTCGGGGGCGAAAAATCGAACTAGCTGGGTATTATCTCTGAGAAAACGCGCATTTTTGAGTTTTTATATGTCTCCTAGATATATTTATGTTCAGGATATCATACTGAATGCATTGATACGAAAATATACCCATATCCGAGATGACAGGAGCGAAAATCGATTTCTAGAAGACTTCCAAACAAAATACCACAGAAGAAAGAATGAGCGCGGTGCAAAATACCGAGTCACTACTGTCACTAGTACAGGCGTAGAAAAATATCAATCTGAAACTGCTCTTACAATTGTGTCGGTACCTACTGATAATTATTTGAATTAAAAGGTATCACAATGGTGTTCGTGAGACGGGAATATTTCCTCATTTGATGAGCTAATGTCCCGCACTTATATAAGCTAGACAATGCCAATCTACCTAGTATTATCCTGAAGACTTTGTTAGACGGTACAGTACCTACTATTTAACTCAGATCAGGTAAGTGTTTTTTAAACTTCGTTATTTTCGTTTATTCAAAATTTAACAAAGAAGTAAACAATAAACTATTACAACTGTCATGTCGTGTTACAGTAAGTTTTCTAGTCTAATGTTGACCTCATAGACTAAATCTAGTTAAAACCAGACCAGACTAAATAACAGTGTAGATATGAACAAAGGTACAACGATTTCAATTTTAGCCATTTTCAGTCGGTTAAATTATGAAAATAGTAGGTATTACATATCGTCGACTGACAAGCAAAAGTCACTAAGTATTAGGTACTATCAAAAAATTAAAGTAACAATGCACTTTATTACACTTGTAACACGGTTTATTGTCCAATAATTTAAATGGTGTTAGTTAGTGACTTTTACTTGTCACCCGACGATATGAGAAATAAATAAATAGTAAATTCTTATGAGATGAGATGAAGATACTTTAATAATAAAAATAATGCTACACGGGCGGTTCTACAAGGCCCTCACGGGACCCGATGTGGACCTGCTCGCGTCGGTGAACAGAGGGCCTACCGCGAACCACGTTCGACGTGTTGCCTCCCTGTCACACTTACGTACGAATTTACAAGTGCGACAGAGAGGCAACACGTCGAACGTGGTTCGCGGTAGGCCTTCTGGTTACGATTCGGGGACCTCTTCGGAGAAACCGAGGGTTTTGCCTGTGCAATTGCGGACGAAGTAATGATGACGAACAACTATCGGAAATATATCCTGAAGGACGGTACGGTCGACATTTGTCGGGCATGCCGTCGTCCCGGAGAGTCACTCAGGCATATCATCTCCGGTTGTTCTCATCTTGCTAACGGCGAGTACTTGCACAGACATAATCTCGTAGCCAGGATTATACATCAGCAGCTTGCTCTTCTATACGGCCTTGTGGACCGCGAAGTACCGTACTACAAGTATTCACCTGCGCCAGTTCTCGAGAATGGTCGTGCCACGCTCTATTGGGATCGATCTGTCAGTGATGACTGACAGGACTATTGTAGCCAATAAGCCTGACATTGTGATAATAGATCGATCGCAACGCCGGGCCGTGCTCGTTGACATCACCATCCCCCATGATGAGAATCTCGTGAAAGCCGAGAAGGACAAGTCCAGCAAGTACCTAGACTTGGCTCACGAGATAACCGCCATGTGGGATGTTGATTCGACGATCATTGTCCCGATAGTCGTTTCAGTGAACGGTCTAATAGCGAAGAGTCTCGACCAACATCTTGAGAGACTCTCGCTAGGTGGTTGGATCAAGGGTCAGATGCAGAAGGCGGTGATCTTGGACACGGCGCGGATAGTCCGCCGGTTCCTCTCTCTGCAGCCCTGACCACCGGCAGCTTGGGCCTTGCCCCGCTGCTGGCGGCACCCTAGGTTAGGTTTTTTATAATATGTTTATAAGTATTTTGTATTGTTTTTGTAAGTGTTTTTGTATTTTATTTTTATATCCATATTATAAAATAACCTAACTTAAGACCAAAAATAAATAAAGAAAATAATGATGTTTTGTTTTGGTTTTTCTCGACCAACAAACAGAATTGATAAATTGAAAACCAAATGTTATTTTCCTACGATTGAAAATCTAAGAAATATACGCTCGTGGACGGAATAGTCCATATGACGGAATTAGCCACATGGACCTTATTTAAAATACCAATTATAGCACATGCAGAAGAGCAAAAGGCTTATTTTGCTTCTGGGCCATTTTATTTAAAGTTGTCCACTACACTTTTTTTTCTAATTTGGGATTTTTATGTTATTTCTACTCAGAATCATGAGCTCTTTTGATCCTAGTAGGAGAAAAAAAGTGTCTCAGAATTTCAACACATTTTTCGATCTATCCATTCCGTGACCGCCATACAAAGTCTATGAAAAATGGTAACGGACTGGAAATAAAAACCTTGGGACACTTTTTTCTCCTATTATTAGGATGGAAAGAGCTCGTGATTCTGAGTAGAAATAACATAGTAACAAATTAAAAAAAAAGTGTAGGGGACAACTTTAAATAACATGGACTTCTACTCGTAAACTTCTCCAGAATGCGCGTACTCCTCCTGTGCTTGGGATGCCTGTTGGCGATCGTGGCGGCCGCAAAAGACTACGACGAGCTCTTTCAAACCGATACCACGATGCTTTTGAATGACGAGTCAAAGTGGAAGACCCTCTTCAACTGCCTAATGGGCCGCGGCCCTTGTGAAGAGTACGAGGGTGTAAAAGGTATGGATTCATATGGTGGCCGTGGGAGTTCAGAACTAAGCCCTCTGTGCTCTTGACTGACGGTGAACTTCTTTGACTCTCATGGACCGTGGCCTTTGTGACAAGTAGCAGAATGTAAAAGGTATGGATTTCATGGTTTTGTAGGTCAGAATTAAACTCGCGGTGATCTTGTCCGACGAAGCCCCATGGACCGTGGGTCTTGTGAGGAGCAACAGCATGTTAAAGGTATAGGCTTCACAGCGTGGTGGCTTTAGGACTTCAAGAATGTTCTCAGCCCGCTTGGCTCAATGGAACTCGGGCCTTGAAGGAGTAGGTACCACGATGTTAATGGTATGGATTCATAGCCTGATTTCCGGAGTGCATCAAAAACGTTCTCAACCCTCATCCTCAGGGAGGAGTTGTAGAATGCCCTCAACCCTCAGCCGTCGAGCCTCAGTCTATCCATAGGGGTACCTAAGTACCAATATGTTAAAAGTACGCATAGATTAATTTGAATGCATACTTAATCAAAATCTAGATATGTATATCACAAACCAAGTGTAGGTAGGCACAACGTAAGCATTGTCAATCACAATGTCATGGCAATACGCAATTGACCAAGATTAGTTGAAGGCTATGACAATTAAACCTCTAACAAATACGAGTATGTAGGTACTACAGATAGTACGCCGGCCGAAGACTTCGAGCGCTTGTTTCAAACAGACCCTAAACCCCTGCTAGAAGATGCGGCCAAATGGAAGTTACTTTTTGAGTGCCTGATGGACATGAGGCCTTGTGGTCAATATTTGAATGTTAAAGGTAAGGTGACACGGGGCTATCGCATATCCTCCTTTCAATTGAAGGTACTATTTCTGGAGGAAAATCTATCTGCTGACTAAAATTTTTACGTTTGATGACGCTTCTGTGACGCAATAACATAAGAGGAGTTGATAATCTTAACTGATGGGGCTAATGTATGTAAATTATGTTGTACCTCCAAAAAATATACAATGGGTACCACTGACTTAACCATGTGGGTACTTATCTAATTAGTAAGCAATTCGCTTTTATTGTAATCCGGTTAATTGTTCTATTGATTCATGGTCATGACTAATGCTAAAATATTAAAATATAAGATTATAACAAAACTTGCGATCTTAAAAATATTCATAAAAATCTATTATTATACTCTTAACTTTATTTTAATAGATGTTTTAATGGCTACGATACAATAGGTAGCGGGTCATTTTAATGGTTCATAATTTATAATAGGTTATTAGTAGGTATTAACAATAATTTGTGATCACAAAATTCTAACTGATTCTAAACCATAATTATGCATAGATGTATTATGTAGAGTAGATATCATGGTCTAATAAAACATGGTCTTCTATTCCCAGAGTGTCACTTGCCTACGTCACAATAACATTGCCACTTTATTTCAACATAACATGTTACATGGATACATTATATCTATGGTTAATAAGTTAAAATATTTCTTTATAATTTTATAATTTTCATTTATATGTATTTTATCTTCAATTTTACAATAACACGTCATTTTTAATTATTCGTTAGCAATATCTTCCGATTCACGAAAGAAATTTCAGACGTTCGGGTAATTCTGTTTACTACTACTGGCAACACAGGATAGCGCTGTCACATTTGACAATCCGCCATTTTGTCCCTGACCGTCATCCTTGTCGAACGCGTGTTAATTGTTATTTCCTTCTCGCTCAGTGTCAGCAGTCGCAGTGTTTTCCAAACTTTTCACGTCGTAAGCTTGGTAATTAATGTTTTGTTACGAAAATGGTTGGCTGCTCTATTCGGAACTGTAAGAGTAGGAGTGAAAAGTGCAGTATAGATTTGTTTTATTTTACTATGTTTCTACATGAATAACTTCAAATTAATGCCGTTAAAATAATTTTCACCGTTGGTTAAAATTCTCCCACATTTTAAAGTTTGAGAACCTGTAAACAGCATGATGACGTAGGCAAGTGACAGTTAGGTCATTCGCGAATCTCGGAAGAGAGTACCAGGCGGAGTATATTATTATACCATGGTAGATATGTAGAATTGTGTACAAATGTAATGACTTCGGGCTATAGTATTGGTCATCTATGTAGTTTCGCAGCTAATGTTATATTATAATGTTTTGAAATTTATGTGTCTTATATAAATACATATGAATATGGCTTATCAAAATATACATTGGTACCAATGAATAAGATAAAAAGACATAATACTTTCTTACAATTGATTAAATAAACATTAACATTATTAAGGTTCTGTTGTGTTGCAGGTTTGTAATAGTAATGACACAAACGTGTATCGCAAGAAATTGCGCAAGCGTTAACCATTAAAAAATCTAACAAAGAAGGGTACCCAACTGGCCGACTCCGATTTGATTGATTTTTTAGATGAAAATTAAACTGATCTAATGACTACTCGGTATTAAAAAAAAACACATCCAGGTTATTATGTTATTAATATCACGGGACTAAAAACTCTCAAAAGAGTAATAAATTTACATTCTCGTTAAAACGTGTTAAAACCCTTTAACTCTTTTACCTCAACATGAATAATTTATATAACTTCTGGGAAAGATTAGTATTTCAGTTATCTATTTAATTATTTATATTCATTTCATTAAATAACTTTTGTTTCTCTCAGATACGCTACCTAAACTTGTCCTGAGCAACTGCGAAGAATGCACCCCAGAACAGAAGGAGAAATTCAACAAGACCATGAAACAGTTTCTGGAGAAGTACCCCGAGGATTACACGGAGCTATCCAATAAGTTACTCCCTAAGCCTGAATAAATGATTATAAGCTGGGCTATAACTGCTAAAATCGAAGTTCGCAAATTGCGAGCATTTTTCTCTGTCACTCTAATTACGTCATCATTGGAGTAAAAGAGAAAGATCCCCGCGTTTTGCGAAATTCGGTTTTCACTGTAGGCCCGCGGTTTCACATTGCCAGATCCGATATCGGATGTCGGATGACGTTTGGAGAAAAACCTATTTTACAAGCTTTTATTTACTTTCACCTGACCGTTGTCTGTTTGTCGGTCTGTAATCAAATCTTGCAAGTTAAATTTGATCCACTTCCCGGTTTCCGATTGAGCTGAAATTTTGCATGCATGTATAAATCGGATGACAATGCAATATTATAGTACCATCGAGCTGATCTGATGATGGAGACAGGAGGTGGCCATAGGAACTCTATGATGAAACAACGCAACCTAAGTGTGTTAGGGGTTTTTAGAATTGTCTCGATGAGTATTAGTTGTCTGTCGTAAGAAAAGTACAGTCAGCGATAAAAGCTTGTACCAAAAATGAAACTTTTGCCAAAAACTTTTTATTTTTATTTTTGACGCTTTCTTTTGAACATCAAACAATTAAATGTATTAAAAATACACTTAAAATGGAACTTTTTACTTTTTGCTTCTTCGTAGTGGTATCCGACATCACCCATTGTATCGGACAATATGAAACCCCTCTTAATGATTTCAAATTGGCTTGTTACGCTAAAAATGTTGTATTAAATGTAAAAGTTCGAAATCGTTAAATTTGTTTTTGTACATACGCCGAGCAAGTAGCTGGCTAGTCAATAAAATTATATTTAAAATACTAAATAGTTTCCATTGTTATGTGTTATTGCACCTAATATATTTTTCCCATTAATAACTACCCAACTAGCAAAAAGCGCTCTAACAACAGTCTCTAGACTACAATTTTTCGCTCTTATATTGATTTTATATCATCGTCTAAGCCCGGATTTGGGCACAACTTATAAGAGTATTAGTATAAGTGTTTATGAATTATGTTAACTATAATAACGTGCTGTTTATCATCGTGTGTTTATGTTATGGTAAGTATTCACATGGGAAAATATTATTTACTGTAAAGTAGACCCTGTTTTACACTTCAAACTTCATGCGCCTAATCAAATATGGTATTTGAATATTTTTATAATTATTTTATATCTATTTTGTATTGATAGTCAGCCATTGCTGTAGCTGTATTTTTCAAGCGTACTATTAGAGTCTTATAAGCATTCTGAATACAAATGATATGGCCATGTTGAATAAATTAGGGTTCCTTGCTTTACTTATACTTACAATAGTGTTCCCAAAAACGATTTAAGATCAAACCATCTTATATTGATCTTCACTTTTGTGATATAAGTGTCTTGATCCTATATCACTCAAATATCTTACTAAAGTGCTGCTGTTGATCTTATTATAGCTTTGAATAAGATCAGAAAAGTAAGTACTTACAGTGTTCTTATGCTATGCCGATATTAGTCTTACATTCTTACGATAGCATTTAGAAATCTAATATAAAATTAAATGAACTTAAAGAATGGGGATATAAGACCAGGTACTCTCAAGTTCAATGAGACTTCGTAAATGTTGTTGTAAGAGCGAGAGGCTTAAAATAGTATTATGCCATGTTGATATTAGTGTTACATTCTTACAATAGCATTTAGAAAGTCTAATATAAGATCAAATGAACTTAGAGAATGTGGATATAAGACCAGGTACTCTCAAGTTCAATGAAACTTAGTAAATGTTATTGTAAGAGCGAGAGGCTCATAATAGTATTATGCCATGCTGATATTACTCTTACATTCTTATAATATCATTTAGAAAGTCTAATATAAGATCAAATGAACTAGCTTAGAGAATGTGGATATAAGACCAGCCAGCCTATTATGGATAGCTTTATCCATCTTTATCCACGTGATAAAATAACTGTCACTGTTTAACACCGTGGGAAAGAAAGTGACGGACACCGTTTTATCACGCTGTCACGTAGACAAGAACGACCATCATATCCGTACAGGTACTCTCAAGTTCAATGAGACTTAGTAAATGTTATTGTAAGAGCGAGAGGCTCATAATAGTATCATGCCATGTTGATATTAGTGTTACATTCTTATAATAGCATTTAGAAAGTTTAATATAAGATCAAATGAACTTTGAAAATGTGGATATAAGACCAGACCTACTCTTAAGTTCAATGAGACTTAGTAAATGTTATTGTAAGAGCGAGAGGCTCATAATAGTATTATGCCATTTATGCCATGTTGATATTAGTCTTACATTCTTATAATAGCATTTAGAAAGTCTAATATAAGATCAAATGAACTTAGAGAATGTGGATATAAGACCAGGTATTCTCAAGTTCACTGAGACTTAGTAAATGTTATTGTAAGAGCGAGAGGCTCATAATAGTATTATGCCATGTTGATATTAGTCTTACATTCTTATAATAGCATTTAGAAAGTCTAATATAAGATCAAATGAACTTAGAGAATGTGGATATAAAACCAGGTACTCTCAAGTTCAATGAGACTTAGTAAATGTTATTGTAAGAGCGACAGGCTTATAATGGTATTATAAAATGCTCTTATATACATATATAAGACTAGGTAATAAGACTAAACTTACTAAAGTGCGTATTAGCTTGTCTAAGACTAATATAAGAGCGATGATATGTTCAAAACAAAAATAAGAGCGCCATAAGCTCACTACTCTTATAAAGTGCGCAATCTGAGACTTTTTTGCTAGTTGGGTAGGTAGTAAATTGTTGCGCCTTCGGAACGTACTTTTATGTCTTTGTACAAGAGTTGACATTCTAATTTAATTTAACCTTAGAATAGATTTAATTTGTTTTTATACGAATTTAAGATGTTATACCACGCTGACAGTTCAAAAATGACAATCCAACGTCTATCTTACTAATCGAAAATAGAATACAGTACCGTAAAACGGGGTAAGTAGGTTTAGCGGGGAGAGGTGAGGGGTGAGAAGGGATTTTAAGGCTACTGCTACAAAAATAATGTATTCCAATTTAAAATGGAGCTATAGTAATACGCATACCTAAAAAATCGATCCAACAATCTTCCAAAATCACCTTTGTATGAAAACCCCTCTCACCCCAAATACGAGGCACTACGGGGTGAGGTGGGTTGTCCTCTTTATCGTCAAAGTTATGAAATGGAACTACCCAAAAAAAATAAAAAAAAAATACAAACGTCCGGAACACTTATTATATAGGTACACCATTCAGTTTTCATATGTAAAATTAAAAGGTTATCGAGGTTTGAATTTTGAGTTTTGACCCTACTCACCCCATTTTACGGTATGTCATGTTTGAAGTGCCGTATATGGGAAAATAAGACGCGCGGCAGCGTGTCAAGCCAAGTTCAAAAGGAAAAAGAACTGGGCGACGCAGCGACCGTGTGTTATATTACACGAACCATTTGAAGCCACTTTTAACCCCTGCGTAACTCAGAATCTATTAAACTTAAAAATATGACATTTGGTTCATTTATTAAGACCCTAGAAGGCTAACTAGATATATATATCCCTTACCTTAGCTTCGTAAGAACTATTACTTATATAATCTGTGCCTTAGCCCGGTAAAGGTTTAAATAAGTAACAGACTTAAAAGAAGTTATGCAAGTTTAATAATTAAGTAAGTAATACCCAAAAAAAGTCAACAAGACATCTATTTGACATGCACAAATCCGCACAGTTTTGTTTTCGCCAAAACTCATAAGGTCAAAACCCTTCTCCAGTTATGGGCACAACCGTTAATTCAATTCGGTTTTTGGTATACCTAAAAGTAATAAAAGAGAAATATATTGACACTAAATAACTGTGAAGTAGGTATTTAAATACGTCGATAAATTTTACACACAAGCATCATTTTTATTGTTATGAATATATTATTTTGTTATAGGCTTATCCAAGAACTAATGAAAAAAATGTTTTCTAATAATATTGAAAAGGGACAGAAAACTAGGAAATTAGCTGAATATAAAAGATTTTAATATATAGGTAAGTTAAATATACCTAATCTTATGTTATTAAATTAATAGCTATTTTAAATCAATCCTTTTTAAAAACCTTGCCTTGCATTAGGACTACTAAAATGAAATCAACAATCCAGTAACCAGTAACGCAACAAGTCAAGGAAAAGTGACAAGTAAATCACTCGTTTTATCGTATAAGTACCTAAGTACTACTAAACTGCTTTCTTCTTCGGTACAGAATAGATAAGACACAGTTAGTCCTCTGCGTACAACACGCAAACATTGTTGCAGTGGCTTCGATTATAAAAAAAAAATATATACAAATCGGTAAGTATATTGCTAGTTTCTACAACAGCTTGATATACTTGATAATTTTAACAAAACTTTGCGTTTGGTATCAAAGAAAAAGGATTTGAAGATGTATACTTAGTAAATTTTTATTGACTTTGTAAAATACATGTATGTAGGAAAATTATTCCTACAAAAATTTTGTCAACGTAAATTTGGGCCAGTCTGTACTGTACTGTATAGCCTATAAGAGCATTGCACTAGTAAGAGCACTGAAAGTGAAATAAATTTGATATCATATTTTATTTTGTCCCATGTTAAACCTTGTTTAGTATGACCGTCTTAATACATATTTGACATTCGGGATCACGACCCCAATTTCACCCAGTAGAACCCATTACCACACGCCACATCATTGAAGTATCAAAATTGAAGTTGAACTAAGTTAAGTATATGCAAGTAGGTCGATGTTGCTCTGTGGTCTGTGACCGATTAATCGATCTTTGGCGTTGAACCTACGGTGCGGATATATCGGTGATTGGCGTCCAAAAGGTTAACCACGTAAAAAGTGGACAATCTTCACGTATCTTCTTCTTGGTTGGGGCGTGCTTTGAATGCGTCCCGTTACGTCGGCCTCTCGAGACTGGTTTTAGAAATGTGCACCTCCACTCACCGCCACTCGCCGACAGGACTCGATCCCAGTGAGTACTCTCTTATTGACCATTTACACGAAGCCAGTAACTAATACCATCCACTTAGATATTAATAACATTAAAATTAAAAACTGAAATCTTCGATTGATCAATAGGTTTGTTTTTAAGAAGAAGCCAATGGATTGACTTAGTTGGATATGTAGTAAATTGGGCTCGCTCGTGTAAACATTGTATTATTTCTGCTCGTTTAGAAAGTGATATGTGGACTGTGAAAGCGTAACAGTACATGTGTTTTCGAAGTTGAATTCCAGTGTGAACCCGTGTGTCGATTTACCCAGCAAAGAAAGTAATTTTGAGTGTGTGTTTCTTTCTGTTTCTTTGCCTCGTAAGCATAAGCGACTTTCCGAAATATTTGGTGCCGTAAGTCGTAGACCAATTTCAGATATAGGTATAAGTTACTAAGTTATATTTCCGTACCACATTAGTCAATTCTTTTGAGTATACTTTATGGGTCTATCTTTAAAATAAAGATAATGATGTCCTAAGTTTATGCATAAGTATTTTTGAGTACATGCATGTTGAGTCCGATACAAATACGAGTCTTTTCATAACCAACTTAAGTTCGTAACTAGAGCTGCTTATTATAGAGTCAGTTTTAAAAGTCAATTTAAAGTTTATGATTCGCTAACTTTATAAATTCGGTAATGACAAAATATCTTGGTAGCTCTTGCATTTATCGTATTTTGTTTTAATCATTATAAACAGTCGTTAGGTACATATAATTGTATTTTATAGAATCACTATTTCTAGCAATGCTCAGAATACATTCATAAGTAGGTATTCTTGTGAGTTCTGTAAATTTTCATAGGAAATATTATTGGGATTTATTGTAAATTCTATAAATAGTAGACCACAACCATGAACCATGATAAAAGTGCAAAGTTGTGATAGTTCTATGATTGTATATAGGTAGGTAAATACTGACCCGCAGAACGCAAACAACACGCAAACGAGAAATTAACAAACCAACAAACAAAAAATTTCATCTCCAGGTACCAGGCAAGCATAAACATGAAGCATTTATTTCTCCTCGTGCTAACGGTGGTGGCGACCTGTTGTGCCCAGCAGCAGTACTACAACCGCTACGACAATGTCAATGCTGACTCCATTGTCCAGAATGAACGAGTGCTGCTTGCCTACTACAAGTGTGTCATGGACAAAGGACCTTGCACTAAGGATGGAAGGAACTTCAAAAGTAAGTTTTCTTTACACCACTTTTGAAACACGGGTCTAAAAATAATGAAAAATAATCATGAAAGTAAAGCTTAGTAAACAGTTCCAATGAAAATTACAGCAAACAAGCAGTTAAGCCGTTTTTGAGCTCGCGAGCTCGAAAAGTCTACCCTTCTTAGTAAAAAGAAGTAGGTACAAGTCTTACGACCGTACTCTCCTTTGAATTTTATGTAACCACTACTTAATAGCCTCCGTTCAAGGCAGCTTTTTGTAACGGATGGGTAACTCGGAACCCTACACTGAGCATAGCCCAAAATGCTCTTAGCCAGTTTGGAGGATCGGTGAGGAAGATCACCGGCAAGCTATGAAAAATATAACCTTCTTAGTAAAAAGAAGTAAGTACAAGTCTTACGACCGTACCTACTCTCCTTTGAATTTTATGTAACTACTAATAGCCTCCGTTCAAGGCAGCTTATTGTAACGGATGGGTAACTCGGAACCCTACACTGAGCATAGCCCAAAATGCTCTTGGCCAGTTTGGAAGATCGGTGAGGAAGATCACCGGCAAGCTATGGAAAATATGACCTTATATGTTTTTTTTGTGGACGATCTAGAGAAGATATTCACACTCTTGTTTCTTGTTTTTCTTAATCAATTTCATGAATGTGGTATCCCATTGTTCCAGGAGTGCTCCCCGACACACTGTCCACCGCGTGCGGGCGCTGCTCCCCCAAACAGAAGGTGATCGTGCGAACGTTGCTCCTCGGCATCAGGGCCAAGAGCGAGCCGCGCTTCAACGACCTGCTGGACAAGTACGACCCTGACCGCTCCAACCGGGACGACCTATACAAGTTCCTGGTCACTGGCAACTAGAGACAAGAGCAGGAAAGTAAATTCCGGTAAAGAACTTGTAACATGGCAAATTGCGGAGAAAATTGACCAGCAAAAACAAAAGACGAGTGACGAGGGTATACTTTTTTCACCGGCCAGTGCGCGCGGTGGCTACATCGTGCAGAGGGGCTACCGCGAAAACCGAAGTTCGCAAATTGCGGGGATCTTTCTCTATTACTCCTATGAAGGCGTAAATGGAGTGACAGAGAAAAATGCCCGCAATTTGCGAACTTCGATTTTTGTAGTTATAGCCCAGGTTTGCCATGTTACAAACTGATAAACTAAGTAAAAAGTAACCGCTCTTAAAATTCATCGGTTTAGGGGCGCTGTTCAATAATAGTCAGCTATTACTGATATTTTCCTTGCCTCCAGTGAAAATGGTATACTGGTAAAACTGAACTGAACTCTCTAAATGTTTGGTTTTAATCTTTACATCATCAGCTCTAGTAGCACGGTCGCATTTTTATCGTTTATCACCATGCCTGTCACGTTCTAACAAGTATGTAAGTGCGAAAGTGACGGGCATAGTGATAGTCGATAAAAATGGAACCGTGCTAAGCCCGCAGTAATGACGTTGACGTGTAGGTTACTAATATTCATGGTATCATTGTATGCAAAATTTTACGGATATCCGTCATTCATTCGTGAAAGTGGAACAAACAAAGTTACTTTCTTGTTTTTGTTCAAGCTGCTTTGGTGCTATTAATTTAACGGTATTTTATATTTGAATATCCGTTAATACATAGGAACATAGTATTATATGTTATTTAAATAATTTATAAACCGAGTAACAGTATTTTTATCATGTTGTGATTTGCTATTATTTTTGTGAAGGTAAAAAGAAAACATTAATTTATATAGGTTGTACATGTCATGACAAACTTATTTCTACAAAGTTTATTTATTCTATGGAATTGGAACAGTAATAGTCTGTTCTAACCTCTTTAGTAGTCTTAAATTATTTTTGTGGATAAGTTTTGTTAAACAGTCAAATTAAAAACAGTATTTGTAATAAATTAATAGGTAATAAAGTTAAGTAAGACATACTTATAGGTAAAACCTATACTAATTAGCTGCATGCATGAGTTTTTTGGAAGATGTCAATCGAATTCTATTACCCGTGAGATTCAAGTGTTTAATGTTTCTGATAAACCTGCTATTTATTGTACCTACCCCAGAAACTTCCAAATTGAGAAAGTATGTAAATGTGGCACGCGCACCGCGTATAAAAACACAACAAACCATACAAAAAGCGCGCGACTGTGACGTCACTAGCAGCACGACTGCGCCAAAATGTATGGAAATAATCATGAAAAATAACGTTTTGGTTCTTTACTCCGTAAAAAGTGCGTTTAAGTATTACCTACATTTGTTTCCTGGTTATGACATAATGAATTTGGGAAATCTTTACATGCGAAATGTTTCAAAAAAATGCCGTTTCCACATTTTTCAGTTAATTTTCGTGTTGTTGAACGTGTTTATTGAACAAACACATGGTCTAATAAAACATGGTCTTCTCTTCCCAGAGTGTCACTTGCCTACGTCACAATAACATTGCCACTTTATTTCAACATAACATGTTACATGGGTACATTATATCTATGGTTAATAAGTTAAAATATTTCTTTATAATTTTATAATTTTCATTTATATGTATTTTATCTTAAATTTTACAATAACACGTCATTTTTAATTATTCGTTAGCAATATCTTCCAATTCACGAAAGGAATTTCAGACGTTCGGGTAATTCTGTTTACACTACTGGCAACACAGGATAGCGCTGTCACATTTGACAATCCGCCATGTTGTCCCTAACCGTCATCCTTGTCGAACGCGTGTTAATTGTTATTTCCTTCTCGCTCAGTGTCAGCAGTCGCAGTGTTTTCCAAACTTTTCACGTCGTAAGCTTGGTGATTAATGTTTTGTTACGAAAATGGTTGGCTGTTATATTCGGAACTGTGAGAGTAGGAGTGAAAAGGGCAGTATAGATTTGTTTTATTTTACTATGTTTCTACATGAATAACTTAAAATTAATGCCGTTAAAATAATTTTCACCGTTGGTTAAAATTCTCCCACATTTTAAAGTTTGAGAACCTGTAATCAGCATAATGACGTAGGCAAGTGACAGTTAGGTCATTCGCGAATCTCGGAAGAGAGTACCAGGCGGAGTATATTATTATACCATGGAACAAACATCATTTTTCACGCATGTAGCCCATTGCATGTATATTTAGGTACTTCTCTACAACTAGTTTAATGTTCATTTGACTAAGTAGATTCATTCATACGTGATTCATACCTACATACAATAAATATTATGTGTAGTTGTTATATACTTATTATCATCTTCGAGTATTTAATAAAACTACATTAAAAATAGAATTTAAATGCTTATGCATTATTTTATGACTGTATAGCTCAGAGTGTGCATTTAATAGTAATTTAAGTCATAATTTATTTATGTTATAAAAATAGGCTTATTGTAAGTTTGGATTTTATAAAAATAAATGATTTATAATATTGTATGTCTTTAAATTAAATACCATAAATTATGCATGCAGAGAGACAGCACATCAGGCTACTTGAGGAATATTAGATAAATATATCAAAACGCGTCACTCGCGTATTTTTTAAGTCGAAGATTTTTCGGCCCATAACGAGAAGCTTCAACGGGAAGTCGGGTTGGTGGCATGGGCGCCGCCAGGATTACTTTCAGGGCGGTGCATATGTGAAATAGAAGCACTCGATGCCGTCATTTAAGTACGTGTCAGTGTTATTGTTTTTGTTATTAACAATACTTAATAACAATGTAGTTCTTTGATGGTTAAAATTGGACGGCAAAGTCGAATTTGCGGGTAAAAAAAAAGGTCACGTAAGTGCGTTATTTATGGTCAGTATTAAAAAGTTAAAAATATTGCAGTCCCGTCTAATAGTAGTTTATGCAACAGTGATATAATAAGGGTTCTTAAAATTCAAAGGTCGAAGTTACAAAACGAGACGTAGTCGAGTTTTGTAAAAAAAGACCCGAGAATTTTAAGAACCAATTATGAGCTGTTGCATACATTACTTTTTCTATGACAGCTGCAGCAAAAAAAAAGAGTTATTATTAAAAAAAAAGAGTTATTATTTAAAAAAAATTGAGTTATTATTTAAAAAAAAAAGAGTTATTATTGTAAATGAAAACATACCTCTTTCAATCAAGATGATCGGAACTTGTATCTTTAAAAAAAATAAAGCAGTTGTATTATACTCATAAGATGACTGCTAGCAGTCAAAGCTACAATAATAACTCCTTTTTTTTTAAATAATAACTCAATTTTTTTTAAATAATAACTCTTTTTTTTTAATAATAACTCTTTTTTTTTTGCTGCAGCTGTCATAGAAAAAGTAATGTATGCAACAGCTCATAATTGGTTCTTAAAATTCTCGGGTCTTTTTTTACAAAACTCGACTACGTCTCGTTTTGTAACTTCGACCCTTGAATTTTAAGAACCCTTATTATATCACTGTTGCATAAACTACTATAAGATATCTGTGTTTCACGGAAGTTTTGTTATTAAAATTACTTGGTGGAAAATTGTTCTAAATATAAATTTTATTAAGGATGCATCAATAGGTTCTTGTTTTCCACATAACATACTGCGTAGGTAGGTACAGGTACAGCATTAAGTACACATTTACTACTCATAATACACAATGCGGTAAAGGAACCGTCGTATACTTACGTACATTAAAATTACATACACGATCCGAACATAATAATTGTTGGGTTGTTTGCTTAATGCCCATTTATGTACAATGACAACAGGCCATATAAATAGAGGATGTGTTACTGTACGTACAGTCTTCGGATATAAACTTGAAGTTTATGTATTATCCTGACACCTAATCATTGCTGCTAGTGTTCAGTTTGTTTAAGAGGATGTTTTTATCGGATCTTTAGAAGGTAAATATTTTGGTTTTATATTTAGGGGAAAATACCCACACAAAGGAGCTTCTGAGTCCAACACCCAAGTATAGGATTATTTGAGAGCGACTGCAATTTGACAGTCTATCTTACCCACTATGTATATAGAAAATTCCCTAAGATGGTATGGACGCCTCTAATACTTTTCAGGGTTCTGTGCCCGTAGGGTAACAATCTTGACCCTTTCTGTCCGTCCGTCTCTGTGTTAGTGTTGGGAAATAAAGCTTAAATAAACAAAGATGTTCACGATATCACGATTAATAATAGTATTTAGCCTTACACCTATACATAATAACGGAAAGAAACCCCCGATCGGACCATTGAGTTTCTTGGAACTAGAATTTAAAATTTGCCAGTGCCTCTGCTATCGTAAAAACCAGTACTTAATGTTTACTGTTTATTCATTAGTTCACAATTGTACCTTAACAGCTACGCTAATTCTTGAAATTAAGTTGTCTTATAGCGGAACTCAGAATTATTTAGAATGCAATTTTAATACACGTTAAAATGAGAAGGAGGGGTAAACAACCGATCAATAATCAATAATCATTTCAGATAAAATGTCGTTATCAAGCTTAATCATAGTGACTGCGCTGTCGATGGTCACGGCCGACTTCTACAGCTCGAAATACGATGACTTCGACATCCAACCTTTGCTGGAGAACGACAGGATCCTGCTAGGCTACACCAAGTGCTTCCTCGACCAGGGTCCCTGCACACCCGACGCGAAGGACTTTAAAAGTGAGTTTTAGACAATTTAGACTTCACGGACAGAGTGGCAGCGCTAGCCAAAATGTGGGCGTCGGCGTCAACTTTGCGAGATTTTTTTTTTGCGAGGCCCATACCGACGTCGCTGACGGCTTGAGGCGCTACTGCACAGACGCCGCAATAAGCTTTTACGAAGTGCGTGAGGCCGCCATACAGAATAGTTGCAATAATATTTACAAAACGCTACGCTGTGAGTAGCACTACTTACGATAATACACGACTTACGACAATACAAATTATACTATAGTAGCCCTGGCGCTAAATTTTTTGTAGATAAGTGTTTTTAAATTTAGACAAAGTCGCAGGCGGAACTAGTCCTAGATAAATACCTAGTGCGACTGTACAACTATTAGTTTACTGCTGCAGAATAAGTGCAATGTATGACTTCCATCGTTGGTTGTATGCAGAGCGTTTGTCTTGGCAAGTTTTTATTTGAGGTAATATTTATTTTTTACCTCTAAATTATTAGAGGTTAAAAATAAAAATTATATATTTCGATGTTAAAAAGGGAAGTAAAATATTACCTACCCGGATACTTGTTCACTGAAATACCAAAATAATAACCGGATACCCAGAAATCGTTTTCCGGTTTACTGTTATTTTATACTGAAATTACTGAAGGCTCCTAAAGAGACCTGGATCTAGAAAGGATTTATTTTTCAAATTTCAGAAGTGATCCCCGAAGCCCTAGAGACCATATGCGGCAAATGCACGCCAAAACAAAAGCAGCTGATAAGGCAAGTCATCAGAGCCATCATGGAGCGGCACCCGGAGTCCTGGAAGGCGCTGAACACGAAGTTCGATCCGGAAAACAAACATAAGGAAGACTTTGATAAATTTCTGGCTGAAAGTAGAAAATAAATATTACGAATTACTTTGTTTGTTTAATTACCCATTGACACGAGTGTGGCTAAAGTATTGTAAATTGTGAAAATGTTTTTATTTAGTGAATTATGACATCTATTTTAGTTTACGATGGAATCACTTATATTGTAGACGAATTATTAACTAAATATGTAGGTATACTTTTAATATATTAGTAATGTGATCTGTCTACACATTTATCCTCGTGCCGCCCAATGTACATTAGGATGTACACTCAGTTTCGATGGAATGTCAACCTTAATTAATAACAAAATAGGTAGCATTTCATTTGTCTCGTAAAATTTTCGAAATGAAATTCAACCCAATTGAAAATACTACAAGATTCAAATTTCCTTGGCTATAATTTTGTATGGTGGGCGGCACGAGGTTAACTAAAGTAAACTTCTCATGGTAGCACTTAGGAATTCCATGTCTACTATAACACTAGCCACTAGAACAAAAACTTCAAAAACTCAGGTACAATGACGTTTATTAAAATGTACAAAAATCGCTATCAAATCAAACGCTCATCAACTTCGTACCTAGAAGACTTTCATCATGACTGATAATATCTATTGCTTGACCTTGTCCAGTTTGTCCTTGTATTTCTCAGTGTACTTGTTGTCAGGATCAAACTTGCCGGACAGTTCCTTCCAAATGTCAGGATGTTTATTGACAAGATTCCTAATGATTTTATCGGATCCCTCCTTTTGCTTCTCAGTACACTTGGAGCATTCATTCTCCAGGGCGTCAGGCAGGGTCTCCTTCAAGGCTTTGGCGTCTGGAGTGCAGCGGCCCCTGTCCATGAGGCAGTCGGTGTAGGCCTTCAGGAGGCGTTGGGACTCCAGGATCTCGTCGACGTTGATGTTGTCCCACTTGCTGGTGTACTTGCCTTGAGGCCGCCCGTAGGCTAGGCCAACTATGCACGCGAGTGCTATCGCTATTAGAAACTTCATTGTATCTGGAAATAATAAGAGCATTGTGATTACTAAAAATTTAAACGTTATTTTACATTTTACCGTTTTATTATTAAAATTGACGGAAGTGAAGGGAAAATTTATAATACCTAAAAAACGAATTGAAACTTCTAAAAGAAAGGAAGGGGAATAGGTATATTGCAAGATCATTTATAAAATAGCATTGTTTCAAATTGTAGGATGAGAGATGAGCGCTAGGAACAGGCCTTATTTAAAATCAGATTTTGAAATTGAACTAAGAGTGACTAAGATAATAAAAAGTTGATAACATAATAATTTCACGATACTCGGAACCAGGGGATTGTAACAAGTTTTATCAACGATAAAAAACAAACTCTCACATTAAACAATTCATGGGAAGATTGGGCGGCGTCTACCAGCAAAAATCCTTGTATTCTCTCTACGTACGGCTTTATAATAGGTGTTAATGCTTAATGGTGGCGATTGCCTATTGTCCATTGTTCTAGACGGATACAATAAATACTGTACGACTATATATTTTTAATTACAATGGAGCTTGGAAAATATTATGAATCGCTTCAATGTTTTAAGTTGTTTAAATAGTTTACTAAAACTGACAGCACTAATATGTATGGTTTCCGACCTACGTGCAGTTTTCACCGTTATTTAATATTTTTACGCTCACGGGGACATTTGCTCATCAGAATGATACATGATTTAGACATGCGATAAACTATTTTCAAGAACTGGAAAACTGACCTTATACATGGCCTAGAGCGGAAAATTAAAACATGTATCAAGCTATCTTTATATGACAGTCATTGCCTTTGCAATATGATCTTTGTCAACACTAGTCCACTATATTGTGAACAAGTAGATGATACGTTGCGAACTGTTATTTAGACTCACACACTGTTGCATTTTAGCAAACCCACCGCATGTTAATTTGAGAGTTGCTTCGAATGTGCGCCTTATTGTATGAAAGCAAGGTATAGAATTGAATGAGTTTTCAAATACACATACGGGGAAAGTAAGGAATAGTGGTCAAGAGCACAGTGACGTGTAACAACACGTGCTCCGTTAATTAGGTACTGGCCACTATCAATGAAATGTGGATAAGTGGTTAGATGACGTATTGTGGATTTCCATGCTACCTACAGTTCATGCTAACACCGCCATAATATTCCGCCTGATCTATAAATGCATGACGTGTAAGGTGTGAAACATTACTAAAGGTAACTAAAGGTATTTTAACTTATTTCCAAAATTATGCGTAAGGTAGCACTAAACAATCTGGTTAAAAGATATAAATCTACATTGGGAGCTTTAGGTATTGCGAGGTCCAACGCGAAAAAGTTTTGACAAGACGTGGTGTCTAATATTATTTGAGTTAGGTTGTCAAAGCTATCATTAGGTAGAATAATTAAATTACTATTTGTGATAAATTAAAACCCTTCGGTAGGTCATTAAAATCAAAGGTTAATTTGACAATTATAGAAAATGTGGCAAGTCTTGCGGAAAATTATGAGAATATCTGATCAATGCAAACTTGTTATTGAGTAGGTACCATGCTATTACTTGTACTTATCAAGTTATTTTATAATCAAGGCACTCTCGAGCTTGTCATGCGGCTTTGTTTATTTATATGACACTTCCAAAACAAGTAAATTCTTATAACGACAATCAAACCGAAACTTGGCTATAATTACCGAAAACTACACAACATTCTAGAATTATGTCATTGTAAAGCCGGAAGGAATTTGCTGCATATTATACGTAATTATAATTATTATAAGATTACATTCAAATATGATCTAATTTATTCATTGACATCAGGCAACGTTACATTTTACCCTTTATAAAAATATGTAATTAATTGAAATCCTGGCCAATATTTTGCCCAGCGGATCAGCATTGCCATCCAGCGGGGCAATGCGGCCAGCCTTCTGGGTACCCTACCGATTGAAATCCTTAGTCTTAGTTCTTAAACTCTTAGCCTTGGTCTGAAGTTGCATAAAAGTTATAAAGTAGATCTAAAGATTTTAACCTTTTAACCGCCAGCAATTTTTGATTGAGCGTGCTCGTGTCGCCACCGACAGTGGTACAATTACCACGCAGAGTAAGGTTGGCATAGTTACGGGAGTTATAAATGTGCTGTAAAAACCAAATCAGATCTTTGTCTTATTTATCAGACTGTGGCGAAATAAGCTGGATATGTAATGTCTTATATATCAGAATCTGGCGGTTAAAGGGTTAAAGATATTTAAAGTTAGTGCATAATTGACACATTAAAATAAGTACATAGTTAAGGACTTGAATTCATTTACAACTTTATTCATTACATAGAAAATACACATTTAAATTTATGACCATTTATAATTAAGAAATTAATGGTTAAATTTATATCCTTAAGCGTGTACAAATTCAAATTAACCATTAAATTTAATTATCGAATAAAGAGTTGGTAAGACAACTCACCGTTGTATGTCTCGAGTCTCTGTGTCATGACTCCTCGCCGGCGAGTAGCATTTATAGCTAAGGATCAACAGCGTCATTACATTACGATTGAAGTCAGGACATAATAGGTATCGATCAAACAATGATATTGCTGCATACGGAAGATTTTTATTAATTACTTGACGATTTCGACATCATTAGTGCTTTTTACGAGCACTATTGCTCAAAATTATCTACACTTTTTTTCTTCCCTGAGATCCATTCATTGATATTGTTTTTTTTTTAATTTATTCAGAAAACAAACAGCCTTTTAAAAATAAGTCTTACAAAAATGACTAAAAAGAGGCCTTAAGTTTCATACGTTACTAAGTTAACTTTCGGAGTTTCGGACTTTAGGAGTTTTCAGTCCTAATTATTGTTAAAGGAAAATACGGCCGAAGATTATTTAAAATTAATAACATTGTTAATAATGAAACATTTTCTTCAGCTTTATTTCACTTTACAGCTTTACAGGAAATTTAACCAGTGCCTACCACCAGTTTGGCACTGACATAAACGCCATCGAGAACGTAATTTACTGTAATATTTTTTTCGTTTTTCTTCTTACCGCGATAGTTACTCATGAAATAAAACTATTAAAACGGATTATATCGCGTATATTGAATTTATACATTTATATACGTTTCGAACCCTTTACAGCGTTCGTGGTCAACGTGTCACCCGTTAGCCACCCGTTGACCACGAACGCTGTAAAGGGTTCGAAACGTCGGTATGTAGTATAAATTCAATATACGTGATATAATCCGTTTTAATTATGCGAGTACGAGCGAGATGTATCCTTGCATGGAAAGTAAATTACGTTCTCGATAGCATATAGGTATATCAGTTTTGACACTGTCAGTGGAAGACGGCTAAAATACTCCCGACTATTCCTGGCTACCTGAACTCGCTCCCTCTGAGCCACCCAGATATTTTGTATGGATCTATTTCTTTTTTCGTGTATTATCTTTTTCATGTCACTCGTTACTTCATAAAAAAGAGGCAACATTTACATACTGTAGGTATAAGTAAGTAATTCTTAAATCGATTTTTTTATTACTTGTAGCCACGGGTCTCGGGTCACTTTTAAAATATATAAGAGCATGAAAAAGAACTGAAAACACAATGAAAACTTGGTTTTTATGCAGATTGCATCTTAGCTCTTTCATTTATCCGTGCAAACTAGAAAACCTAACGTTATTTACATAATACATATGTATTTTATAAGATAACTTATTAGAATAATAAAGTCATTAATTACGATTTCCACTTGCTTGTAACTGAAGATATTATTTTCAATGTAGATAATTACTTAACTATTTCGAGCTGGTTCCAGGAGGTGTATCTATTCTTCTACTATTAATGTTAAATGCTTCCTGTACTTACGTCTGTTTCACAATGTGACCTTGACCCACATGTGACCTCAGCTGTTCTATTGCCATAATAATTTATTCTTAGTAACAACAACACTCATAAGGGGATAGAAGACGATCGCTTCTCCGCACAAACGTAGTCCCCATTTTCCTCCCTGGATATTAACTAATATAGAGATTGTAACTGAGATTGATTGTACAACTAACCTGTTTTTTTTTAATAAAAAAAAAATTTAACTTAATGGAAAGTATTTTTGCACAATTTATTGTATATTTATAATTATAAACCACATTATGCCCCTATGATTATTTGATTATTATAAGAGTTCAAAGCGAAAAATGTTCAATAGTTTCAATACAAATGTTTAAAAGCTCCTAACTCTTTGGGCTCATTTAGACGATGCGAGAACTCGCATGCGAGTTTCATTACATTGCGGGTTTTGATCGGTCGGTTGAATTGGACGTAACCAATAGTCCGCAATGTAACTAAAATCGCATGCGAGTTCGCGCGCCGTATAAATCGGCCCTTAGAATAATTTAAAACAACTTAAAAAGTCAAACGAAGGAGCATAGCTGTGGATTGTGTAAAATGTGTTCTATAATACCCAGAGAAGAAAATGAGGAAGTTTGTATGGAGATGAACCAGTCGTCCACTATCGTTTTAAGAGCGGGCGTTGAGCCAGGAAATGAGAAGGTGACAAAAGATATGGTGCGCCGCGTGAAACTTGCGACGGAAGATAGCTCGCGCGGGTTTTTACCTTTTATCTCAATTACTCTGAACAATATACTTGTTAAAAATTTTGCTCGGCAGTGATATTAATTGGCGTTATTCATAAACGGCTGCTAACTTAATCAGTTGACGCTTGACGATCTTCGTTTGTCCCTATCTATCGTTATGCCATAAAGAGGGACAAACGACGATCATCAGCTGATTAAGGATAAACTTAGATATAAGTAGATTTTACTGTACATAACAAACAAATATGCACTGTAATTTTGGTCTAAAATAAATATACATCGATTGATTGATTAACTTAGCAGGCGTTTATGAATAATGCCGTAAGTAGTTAAGTCAACACTGTGAATGTATTAGCCTTCATACTTTTAAGCTAGATTTATATTGTATTGTATGGAATCGTTGTGGAAATCCTTAGGGAAAGTTTGAAAGAAAGCAGTGGACTTGTTTCGGCCTGATATTATTATAATATCATCATTATAATAATGACGACAATATTAGAGCTGCCCTTAGTCATTATGCGGAACAGTTATCTGATGCATCTAATTGTTAATATTTCATAAGTGACTTGCATAACAAGATATTCTAGTATAATTCCGTAAACTACAGTAACTTAACGATCCTTACTTCGTCGATTTACATACAATGGCTGCTGTTGTATTGTTCAATGAAAGACAAACTACAAGTTAATTATGTTCGTGTTGTTATAATTGTTTGCGATTAATACCCACAACGTTTTTCATTTACTATGTGAAAAGAAAATTGTCACCTTCCTTCCTATTTTCCTGTTTTTTTATGCCTTCAACCCTTTGGCAACCTCAACATGGCTCGTGTCGTGGGCCCAGCCAGGCGTGTCTCACTCCGCGATTTCGTCGCTTTGCTACAGGTAGCTAAAAGTACATCCGTTCCACAACAATTCTGGTGGCTAGCCATAAGCCGCGCGTGGCGCTGTCGCCACCTAGCGGCCATATCTGTCCTGATCGTAACAGACGCGCTTTGTTAGAGAGTGAGTCTTCTGTACCTAGTACTATTATTTATTCTGTGTTAATACCCATCACGTTTTTCATTTATTATGAGAAAACTTTTTTGTCATCTTCCTTCCTTCCTATTTTCCTGCTTGCCTACAACCCTTTGGCAACCCCCACAGTCATGTTTTCATTGCTTTGCACTACATTTCTCGGGACCATAAAAAGTATTCAAAAATATGATTTGGTAGAACTCAATATTATTAGTCTGTTCGGAAAGAGAAGAATCGTGGAATGTATTGGCACAGATTATATAATAGTTCTGTATTGGGCCCCATACATTCCACGACTCTTCTCTTTCCGCACAGACTCTATGGGCCCGATTCGGATTTTGAAATAGACATCTGTTAGATATCTTTTAGACATCGCCAAGATACGATAACGATATTTTTAAGATCTAAACTGTCAAATTTGACATTTGCGCGATTCTGGAGATACTCTTGAACGATTTCCACCCCTTAGGTCGCATGGTCCGATTGACTAGTCCGATCAATCGGAATACGAATATTTTTTTTCCTGTTGGCTCGATTGATCGGACTATAAGAACTTCTCAAATCCTGTCAGTCCTACTATCGGAGTAATGGGATTTTAAAAGTTCGTCTAGTTCGATCGATCGAACCATGAGGTTGTTTTTTCTTCCTGTTGGATCGATTGATCGGACATAACCGTAGACTTGATATTTTGCTAAGTCCGGATGACACATAAAGGTTATCTAATCTTAACTCATTACTAGACACTGGCATTTGATAAACGTTTCTATATTTTATTTGATGCGATGTCAGTTCATAATGTCAACATCTGATCAATGTCAATTTATTGAACCGGACGGACGGAAGATGGAGGAAATAATAGATCACAACAAAATTGTATTCTTACGCCGTAAAGGTGGTTGCGTACTACTGAATAAAGGGCATCAATACAATAAAAATAAAACGTATAAAAAAGGGCCGTCAGTATGGACATGCTGTAACAAAACACAAAAACCATAACCTACCGGTCGGACAAACAGGAAAAATAAAAATTGTGTGATCGGATTAAGAGGATTTTTCAAGCTCTCGGTGGCTCGATCGATCGAACTAGACGAACTTTTAAAATCCCATTACTCTGATAGTAGGACTGACAGGATTTGAGAAGTTCTTATAGTCCGATCAATCGAGCCAACAGGAAAAAAAAAATATTCGTATTCCGATTGATCAGACTAGTCAATCGGACCATGCGACCTAAGGGATTTCCACAAGATATGGCTTAGAGATCCAATTCACATCTAATAGATATTTAATTCTATCTAACGTAAAAGTGACATTGGTTGCTCGAATTGCGCTGCAAAAGAGAACTAGTTGAAATCTAAACTATAACGTATCTAGAATGGATATGGTACGTGTCGTCTCTTGTGAATATCTTGAAGTTCGAATACGGCAGTACCTATATCAATTCAGTCAATTAGGATCTACAAGCTAGACTCTTGCGCAAATGCAACTTGGGAAACCTACAGCACAGCTATGAGCAATTAAGCAAGTGCATTACAAAAAACCGCCCCTTACTAGTCAATTTGTGTAAATAATATTTATTTATTTATTTGTATGTCTTTTCCATCACGGTGTCAACAACAATGGTGTTCTGACCTTTGGGAGGCGTGCGCGGAGCCGAAGCCAACACGTAGAGCCCCTTTTGACACTTTAATGAAATGTAAGGGGTACACCGAGCGGATGCTGCCCTTTCCCGTGTGATCGGATGGGACGCACGCAGAGGGATCACCCGCCAGGGTGTATATGTCGGCGGCAGATCGTAAAATCGGGCATATCGAGATATTCCTAGGCATATCATGAAACGCCGCCATTTCATGATCTGACTAATATTAACCCAGGCGTATCACGACCTGCCTTATAAAAGAGGCGGCAGATCGGTCAGACCAATGTATTCGTTGATATTCCTAGCTTCATACCGGGCGCATCGTAAAATAATTGATGAGATATTCCTAGTCATATCATGAAACGCCGCCATTTCATGATCTGACTAAAATTAACTCAGGCATATCACGATCTGTCTTATAAAAGATTCGGCAGATCGATGGGAGCAATGTATTCGTCGAATTCCTAGCTTCATTCATACCGATCGCATCGTAGAATAATTGCATTTTTTGCCACTGGTGGCGCTGCATTCTATATGGCGCTGCGTCCGAGTCCAGTGTTGCCAGATCGTACCTTTTACGTTCCTTTTGAGCCTTGAGGTTTGCTCGATATGGCTGGTGGTCGCTAGGCAGATCATAAAATGCCGGCGTTTCATGATCTGCCTAGGAATATCACCCATTGAGGTTTGCACGATATGGCTGGTGGTCGCTAGGCAGATCATGAAATGCCGGCGTTTCATGATCTGCCTAGGAATATCACCCCTTGAGGTTTGCACGATATGGCTGGTCGTCGCTAGGCAGATCATGAAATGCCGGCGTTTCATGATCTGCCTAGGAATATCACCCATTGAGGTTTGCACGATATGGCTGATGGTCGCGCTAGGCAGATCATGGAATGCCGGCGTTTCATGATCTGCCTAGGAATATCACCCCTTGAGGTTTCCACGATATGGCTGGTGGTCGCTAGGCAGATCATGAAATGCCGGCGTTTCATGATCTGCCTAGGAATATCACCCCTTGAGGTTTGCACGATATGGCTGGTCGTCGCTAGGCAGATCATGAAATGCCGGCGTTTCATGATCTGCCTAGGAATATCACCCATTGAGGTTTGCACGATATGGCTGGTGGTCGCGCTAGGCAGATCATGAAATGCCGGCGTTTCATGATATGCCTAGGAATATCACACCCTACTTATTTGATATGCCTAAACGTCGCTAGGCAAATCGTCAAACGTTGATGTTTGAACGATATGGCTGGTAGTCGCTAGTCAGATCATGAAATGGCGGCGTTTCATGGTATGCCTAGGAATATCTCGATAAGGCCGATTTTACGATCTGCCTCCGACATATATAAGGACTATTGAGAGTTGATGGGATCAAAAATGAACTTTTTTATTTTATTAGTATAAAGTAGTAGTAGTAAACTCTTAATGTACAAAAAGACATTAAAAATAACAAAAAAAAATGTAAGAAGTACAAAGGCGAACTTATCCCTTTGAGGGATGTCTTCCAGTTAACCTTTGAGTAGATGAGAGACTGAAAAGGGGGTGACAAATCAGTGGCGTAGCTAGAGGATATGGCGCCCGGGGCAGGCACCAAATTTGCGCCCCCCCCCCCCCCCAACCGAAATGAAATATCAATCAATCGATCAATCATTTATTTATTGAAAGGGTTACTTTTTACTTATTAAAGTTTACTTTTGATTTAGACAAATAAGTGTTTTTTTAGTCCATCGGTGGCTAACAAGCTTACGACTCACCTGATGGTAAGCGGTCACCGCATCCTATGGACGTCTACACTCCAGGGGCGTTACATGCGCGTTGCCGACCATTTTAAAACTTATACACTTCTTTTTTGGAGATCTCCTTAGACTTGAAGATTCAATATCGCTTGTTAGTTTAGTAATTAGCTCGTAGACTATTCATAGCGCGCCTTTGGACTGATTTGAAGGGACCAAGGTGGCATCTAGGTGCTCCTGCCCAAAGGTGACAGCAGTACTCTTTATATGGGATCTGTCCTTGGTCGTACGCAGCATTTTTTAAGGGGTGGGGCAGAAGTAGGGGAGGCTGGGGACGTTGTAACAGGGTACGGTTGAAACAGAGATTCTTAGCTTATGGTCAGAAACCAGGGTGGGACAACTGCCCCACCTTGCCCCACCGTGGGTACGCCTGTGGATCTGTCTGCCCCAGAGTAAAGTATCGCCTCCCTTGATTGAGCACACCGAGTTTTTTGGATACGAGCGCAGCCTACCCAGCAAGGTGGCTACGAAATTATTGGACGTCACTGATGGAGATGTCAACACCGAGGCTCCCAATACTCCCTGACATGGGATGGGTTGTGCCTTGAAAAATGAGGTTTTCTTAGCGGTAAACGCGCAAAATTGAGCCTTGGTGGGATTGAATTGGACTAAATTCTCCCGATTCCTCACCGAAACTCTGGATAGAATGCTCTCAATACCTGACACAGGTTTTTCACGGCATTCTAGTATCACAGAACGAGATGTTGGCACGGCATGTGTTATACAGGTTGGTCCAAACCTTGCCGTCCAAAATTTTTTTCAAATTCCTCACGCTGTGGGCTATCAGAATACGAGTATGTATGTTAGCCGACTTTTCGTAGTTTTCGAATTATGTTTTTTATTGTTATATTACTTTTAACTTTTGTTGAGAAATTCCGGGGTGAAGCAATTATTTATTAAAAAAAACTATTGAACTTTTTTGAATATTTCTTTTTGTAACATAATCCTTCACAAACGGCGCAGTTGCTAAAAAAAAACCGGCTAAGTGCGAGTCGGACTCGCGCACGGAGGGTTCCGCACCATCAACAAAAAATAGAGCAAAACAAGCAAAAAAACGGTAACCCATCCAAGTACTGACCCCGCCCGACGTTGCTTAACTTCGGTCAAAAATCACGTTTGTTGTATGGGAGCCCCACTTAAATCTTTATTTTATTCTGTTTTTAGTATTTGTTGTTGTAGAGGCAACAGAAATACATCATCTGTGAAAATTTCAACTGTCTAGCTGTCACGGTTCGTGAGATACAGCCTGGTGACGGACGGACGGACGGACGGACGGACGGACAGCAGAGTCTTAGTAATAGGGTCCCGTTTTTACCCTTTGGGTACGGAACCCTAAAAAATGACAAAGTTTTACGTTAAAACATGTCAAGCTTAGATGTTGCCCTTACCTAAATAAATAAAAAATACAAGCGATTTCAAGGACTTTTGGTTATTTTAGAAACTGCTAGACCCTACGTTTTTTTAAAAGGTCAAAAAAGTGATACTTAATAGTCATAAATTGTCAGAGTCGCCGGCCAAAGGAACTGAGGTGGAAAGCTTCCAAATTAGTAATTCATTACAAAAATCCTCTTTTGTTAGGGCGATTCTCAGAGATGACGTTCGGTGCCTGACTTCGGTGCCGAATTTTATTTTCTACTTATTTGATACACGACTTCATTTCCTAAAATCTAGCCTTAATATAAAAAATATTGGTAGTGGAGGCCTCCATTAGAACCTTATAGTTTTTTTGATATTTGAGATTTAAAAAACACCGAAATCATGTGCAGGCACTGAAATCAATTAGCCTCACCGAATTCAAAAATGCTTACACAGAAATCACACTTTAATATTATATCTAAATTATATTATAATCTATTCATATTTTTCATTATTATTTGATGATAAGTGATGTAGCGAGGCTAATGATATCGCATAGCTTACATAAATTTAATAGATAGTACCTTTGTTTACTCCAGATTTTAAAATAACCAAGTTGCGGCTTATGAAACAACATCTCTAGAAGATATCCCACACTAATTGACTATCCTCATACAATAGGGCGAAGTAAGTATGGTCCCGAAACGAGTTCCAGACATGTCGACCACAAATTCGCACATACTTAAGTGCCATGAAGAAGAAAATGTTTGTTTCACACAATCCAATGGCACACTCATCAAAAAGAAACTTATGTTACCTACACCCGATAAACAAGGTACTTTTGAGTGGTGTTCAATGCTCAAAAATATTTAATGCACTTATAAAACAATGTAAACAATACGGAAAACAAGTATTATTCTAGACCTTAAAATATGTAGTATTTTTGAATGACAGAGTTTTAAAGCGTGTATTCCCTCAATTTAAAACTATCTGAAGTTGTTGACTAATTCATAATAATTCATAATTCATAATTTATTGCATAATAATCATGTGGTACGAGTACAGGACAGATATTACATCAGGGTAAGTTCACACATGAACCCTGTTAGGGCACAGCAAATGTTTCTTAAAACTAAACTATAACTAGGAGGTGCAGTGCAGGCACATGTGTAGGTACATAATTTAAAATAACGCATTTTGGTACTTATGTTCAAGGCATAAGATTAAAAGCTAATATTTATTATTTTATACTTATGTTATTACATTAATTACTTATCTGGGTATGATTTTTGATAGGTACCATTGATTTATTATTATTAATTTGTTTCTAAATACACTTCCATAGTATCATTAATAAATTAGCATTAAGAATGTTTAATTCAATTCATCATTCATTAATAAATTAGCATTAAGAATATTTATTCAATTTATCATTCATTAACAAATTAGCATTAAATATATTCAATTCATCGATTTATTATTCATTCATTATATAATATTATAGGTAGGTATATTTAATTTAAATTATCATTATAAGTTATTATTATGTAATTGTTTATTTAATTATTATTTTATTTTATTTAGGCAATGATTCATCATTCAGGTACTCGTCTATGGAATAATAGCATTTTTTTAGCAATAAATTTTTCAGTTCCCTTTTGAACACGTTGTCTTCAATTTCGGTTATTATTTTTTCGGGTAGTTTGTTTGCTACGAGTATGCATCGATAGTAGGGGCCTTTTTTAAACATTTCTAATTTTGTTGGGGGTAGTTGTATTTCAATTTTATAATTTTGCCTTCTTTGCGAGTTAACTACTTTTTTAGTGAAAAGATGCGGATTGTTCCTAACAAAGAGTGCCGCTTCCATAATATATATAGAGGGCAGCGTGAGAATGTTTAATGCAGCGAAGTGCGGTCGACAACTGTCTGGTACCTGCGTGTTGGTAAGTATGCGAATACATTTCTTCTGCATCAGGAATAGTTGATTGGCATCAGTGCTGGCCCCCCACAGAATCACTCCGTACTGGAGCCTTGCGTGCGCAAAAGCGAAATATGCTGACATCGCGGTTTCCAAGTCAGTGTTGACCTTTAGCACACTTAACGCGTATATAAAGCTCGATAACTTTGATTTTATATTTTGAATATGTGATTTCCAGTTTAAATTTGTATCTATTTTAATTCCTAGTAATTTAAATTCATTTACTTCCTCTATATTTTCGTTTTTTGTTTGTAATGACATTTGCAATGGTTTTTTTTGAAAAGGCCTAAATTGGATGATTTTAGTTTTCTTTAAATTAATTTCAAGATTGTGATCTGAAAGCCACTCCGTTATGGTTTCTGTAATTTGTGGGAGGCGCTCGTTACACTCGGTACTATCCGCGCAATTTAACAGCAAGGAGACGTCATCCGCAAACATCACACATTTGCATTCCATAGTTTTAGGCAAATCGTTGATGTATGCCAAGAATAGGACACATCCGATCACACTTCCTTGAGGAATTGAGCAGGTAGTGGTTCGCATTGGTGAGGTTATAGCCTTTACTACACCCGTGTTTTTATAGGACCAATCAATTTGTACGCATTGTTTGCGGTTTTGTAAATATGACTTAAGCCAATTATGGGCGATACCGCGGATGCCCATGTCGTATAGTTTCCGGAGTAGAATGTTATGGGAGACACGATCATAGGCTTTGGACATGTCTAGGAGTAGCCCTACAGCATATTTTTTTGAGTTTAGGTAGTTAAGTATTTCCTGGATGTAATTGTAGATCGCAAGGGTTGTTGAATGTCGTTTCCTGAAGGCGAATTGATTTTTGTCAAATATCTGATATTTTTCAAAAAAGTTATTAATTCGTTTGGTCATGGCTTTTTCAAATAATTTGGAGAAGGTCGGTAAAAGTGCAATAGGTCTATATTGGCTTGGATCGTTTTCTTTACCGCCCGGTTTTAAGATAGGTTTAATTTTTGAGACCTTCAACAGTTCCGGAAATACTCCTTCGCAAAATGATTGGTTTATTAATAACTTAAGCGGGGTCGCCAATTCAGTAATGCATAATTTAATCAGTACCGACGGAATGTCGTCTATACCAGAACTAGTTCGATTTTTCATTTGTCGCATTAGTGTAGTAATTTCGCGATCGGTTACTTCGCTAATCATTATTGAGTTTATTGTGGGTGTAATGACGGGGCGGCCGGCCGCTTGTGCAGGTGCGCTCGCGCAGGCACCGCTACCTGACAGAGATGACTCACCTACCGATGCAAAATATTCGTTGAGAGTCTTTGCTATTTGGTTGGGCGTTTCTACAACATAATCACCAATTTTTATGTTCATATTTTTATGTTTAAAATTTTTGTTTTTAGATGTAGTGGTTTTTACGATATTCCACATGGATTTAATTTTATTGCTTGATTGTTTCATTTGTTTTATAAAATTTAACTTTTTGGACATTTGCACACATTTTTTTAAAATTTTCTCATATGTCCTGTAATAAGTTATGAATTCTTTGTTTTTTGTGTGATTTCTAGCAATCCTAAGGAATCTTTTATTTTTGCATGCTATTTTTAGCCCGACAGTCAACCATGGCGTTTTATTGTTTTTACATTTTATTTTTATGCGTTTTAGCGGGATATATTTATTGAGCAGTTCTTGTATTTTATTATGAAAGTTGTTGTAATTTTGGTTTACGTCGTTACTTGATAATATTACGTCATCCCAAACGATGTTACTTAATTCGCCTTTAAAATTCTGCATATTTTTCGTACTAAAAATACGTTTATAAGTATACCGTTGTTTGATTACTTCCTGTAAATTCTGTATTTGACAACTATATATTACGCTTTTATGGTCAGAGATACCATTTTCTTCAACTTTTACTGAGTGGTCTGTTTTATTCGTGAATACGAGGTCTATGCAAGTGGAGGACTTATCGTTTACTCTGGTCGCTTGTTTGACAATTTGTCTTAAGTTTGATTCTAGCATATCGTTTAAAAGCTTTTCCGAAGATGTTGAATTTATAATAGTATTTATGTTAAAATCTCCTCCAATAATTATTCGCATTTTTTGTTGCTTGAATTTAATTTTTGATAAAATATTACTTAATACTGCGAAAAAGGTATCTATATTCCTGTCTGATCTATATATATTAATTATACACATGTTATATTGCACAATTTCGACCGCACAGCATTCAACTATATACTCGATAGATAGTTCTGCAATGTCTGTTCTTTCAATATAATCGATACCATCCCGTAGTAGAATCGCCACTCCTCCGCCCGGTCGCTCGCTCCGATAATACGCCGCGGCAAATTCGTAGCCTTCGATCTGGATTACATCCCGTTGTTGCTCTGATATCCAGGTTTCAGTTAAACATAGTACTTGATAGTCTTTATTTTCTAGAAATGATTCTAGTATATGGGTTTTATTTTTTAGGCTCTGCATATTTTGGAATAGTATATTAATTTGATTGTTATTTTGAGGTACGAAAAAGTGTCGTCGATGGATTATTTGGATTAGGACTGGTATTCGGCGAAGAATGTTCGGGCGCCGATGGCGCTATAGCATCGATTTCAGCATCTATGGTTTGGGTCGCTGTTGATGTTATGGAACTAGTGTTTGTGTTTGGATCTGGCATTTGTTGCTGTTGCTGTGTCCCATGCTGCTGGCTTCGATATTCTCGCCCTTCGATGAATAATCTATTATGTCTAATCACTGCATATTTTCCGCATTTACGCGCTTCTAACATCTTTTCTCTTAACGTTTTTCGTTCCTCTAGGGCCTTGTTATCTAGGTATGCAGATACAGTAATGCCGGTATTCTTGAAACATAAAGAGTTCTCTAGGATATAATTTGCCATCCTTTTACTCATGAACTCGATAACGAGGGGACGTCGAGGACCTCGCTTCCCAATTCTGATCACATCTTCAACATATGTATTAATATTGACTCCTAAAATATCGTTGAAAACATCTGTGATACGGCCGTATAAGTCGTCCTGTGTTTCATGGTGGTGTTCGCTCAGTCCATATAATACAATTTTCTTATTATTATTTTGTGCGTTGTCTGGTGTATCCCTCGCTAAGCTAGATAGTCGGTTCTCAAGATTCCTGAGCTCTGACTTTAGTATTACATTTTCTGTTTCGAGTGATTGGATTTGTTTACTGATGTTCTCGATTTTTGTTGTACATTTTTGTTGTTCAGCCCACACTTGTGTAAAGTTCTGGGCAATCTCCTTGTTAAATTGGTTAAAAGCTAGGCTTATTTGTGTTTGTATTGCAGTGTTCATATTGCTGATTAAGAACTTATTATTGGCCGTTAGCAACGCATTGATGCTTGATAATGTAATTTCTTCGCTACTAGAATTATTATGTATCTGTGTTTTATTTAATGTATCGCCTCCCACGTCCCCATCAAGAGCCAGTAGGTCGTCTACAGACATGGTAGTTTCGTTCAGGGACGGGGGGATGTGTGATCGTACAGGTGTGTCATCGTTTCTCCGCCTGCGGGTTATGTTCATACAAACCGGACAATGCCAAATGCGTTTTATTTCATAGTTTTTTGCCATGTATTGCGCTGTTGTGATATTCAGGCACTTGTAGTGGTAACAGCCATTGCAAGCAATACAATTAAGTTTTTCCAGGTGATTAATAGCTTCGTCGCATGCTTTGCAATTCATTTTTAGCAATTTAGTTAGCGAGTGTAGCGAGTAACAATATAAGCGTATGATATGACTCACTCGATGGCAGGGTGTGCGCGGCTCGACTCCGGCGCTGTTACTTGTGTTTAGCGATGTCGGCCGATCGGTGACGGGGATGCGCGAAGTTTACGGGTCACTGAACTTTCAACCGCTGCCGGCCGTTGACCGTGCGTAATGAACGATTTTATTAAAACTTCACACTGTAATATCTTCAAGAGTGTTCGATATATTAGAAAGCCGCTTGCACTAATGGATAGGTCTTTTGTTCCGGAAGAGTTTGGTATAACTCACTGGTTGGTTTTCGCGGTTTTTATATTTATTTTAGATTGATTTGTCGGGAGCTCTAACAAAGCGATGTTGTTGCGGTGATCACGCTACCCGCACTTCTACTAATGCTTAAAGATCTAAAATCACCTATTCATTATGATCTCCTGCACCCTCAAACACTTGAGCTAAATTGTAACTCCGATATTTCGACATAAATACATCAGACATTGAGGATTGTTAAAACATTGGCTATGTTGAATTTGTGTTCATGGCTATGCTTTAGAAATATTTATCAGTAGGTACGTTCAGTGCCTTTGAAGCGATCTCGACATTAGAAGGTCACTTTACTTTTAATCCCTTGTTTTGTGGGTGCACCTTGCATAGTATGTAAATACACAAGTTATTTTAAACGAAGTGGGATCTAATTAACTACATTTATTTAAATTTGCTCAAGTTCAAGGTATCGTGGTGTAGGAGGGCCTCAAGTGATACAGAGGACAAGTTCACATAATATACTCCATTGGTTTGAAGAGAAATCAAGACAACAGCGGATAGAGAGAAAGAGACATTGGGTCTACGATTTTCAATATACGTCTTGTGAAAAAAAAAACTACTCATTGTAAACTAGTGATTTTGTTTACCTATACTATGACTTAATTTACGTACAAGCATAGTTTTACGTTTATCAAACGTATCTTGTACTTTTTAGGTGTGATAAGTTGGAAAATAAAGTACAACAAACTAGTTTACAAAGCAGAATTTGAATTCGGTGATCACTTTCTTGATGTCGGTGGTCAATAAATCCACTGAAACCAAGGAAATCAACACCAGTGATGTCAAAATTAATCGCTTTTTAGCAATTACAGAAATAGTATGAATGATACAGAGGAGATGTAATAATGATGGGTTTACGTACTTTTGAGGCTTTCTTAATCACTTGCATAACGATAAGGACACTAAAACTGTGGGAGAAAATTGCACCACCGATCTCAAAAAAAACATAGAACCAAACCCACCGAATGACAGAGAAACATTTAAAAAACTACCTTAGTATACTGTGACTGCACCTCTACTTTATTCAACGGTTAAGGCACAACTAAAGCATACTTTGTTTGAGCCACTGAGTTCCTGGTCTACAACTTTGTAAGAGTACCGACATGGTTTGTAAATTACACCGAAATCAGTCAGTAGCCCGGGACACATCGTAAATTTGGTTTTATTCAGTGTGTTGAGCTAACACATTATTTTGATATAAAGAATATGATCAGTTAACTAATACCTTATGCGTGAATACCGATAATAACTCCGATATAATGCCCCATCTTGAGTAATAATTTTTTGTTTCAAAAAATCTGGGCGCGGGACACGCCCACCGAACATCATTTTTCGCATTTAGATATTTTTTTCATGTATTATATAAATAATAAATAATTAGTTTGATAGTGTCCCAGACAGAATATATGCTGAAGATCATGCCTGAATTAATTCAGATTTATTGAACAGTAAATTCAATAACTTTTTGCCCCGGACACGTAAAAATGGCCCTTCTGAGAAATGCCCGTTATTTCTACTATTATTTTATGGGGTCACTTCCCTATCGCTATTTCATGTTATCAGTGCAAATACCACGAACAATTATTAGAAGGCATAAAAGCAACGCAAAGCTTCACCCCGGAATTTCTTAACAAAAGTTAAACTCGAAAACTACGAAAAATCGGCTAACATACATGGGGTATATTCTGATAACCAACGACGAGGATTCTAAAAAAAATATTTTGACGTCAAGGTTTGGACCATCCTGTATACAGGGTGGCTAAAAAATAACTGCATTTCCGTTGCCAGGGAGGTTTTGGGATTATACTGAGCAATTTTTACTATGAGACCAACCCCTAAGTCGCGAAAAAAAATTTGACTGTTTCCTACATTTTGGCTGGTCCATTTTCTATGGGACGTCTTTTGCCCATTTTGGCGCCCCCCCCTTGGACGGCGCCCGGGGCACGTACCCCCCCCCAGCCCCCCCTAGTTACGCTACTGTGACAAATGCAGCAAAATGTACAACAAGATACCAGAAAGATAAAGGATATAAGGTCGTTTTTTTTTAAGTTGTCCCCTACACTTTTTATTTCGAATTTGGGAATTTTATGTTATTTCTACTCAGAATCACGAGCTTTTTCTATCCTAATACTAAAAGGAGAAAAAAAGTATCCCAAAATTTCCATACATTTCGGTCTTTCCATTCCGCGACCGCCATACAAAGTCTATGAAAAATGGTGACGGAATGGAAATAAAAACCTTAGGACACTTTTTTTCTCCTATTAGGATAGAAAGAGCTCGTGATTCTGAGTAGAAATAACATAACAAATCCCAAATTTGAAAAAAAAGTGTAGGGGACAACTTTAAAAAAAAACGCCCATAAATACATACAAAATTTATAGGATAAACATGCATATATATTACTAATATTACACAAAAAGGAATGGGGAAAATATACTAAACATTGAATAAAACTGTATAAAACTGGTAGATCTGTGACAGTGTATTCTGTCCCTCCTTTTTTGTCCCATTGTTTATGGTGAGCGCTGCTCGTACCTAATGAATCGAAACCTAATCACAATCATTTACCGTGGAGGATTTCCTGCGCGGGTTTAGTTCTCATAATAAAACGTCAATGCCTATAATTAATGATACCGGCCACTGTGTGTTAGATCACACGTAATGGAGGATTTCGTACCTTAACGAACAGAATAATTCGAACGTACAATCACCTGCAATAATATGTTACACAACGAAGGCCGCAAAAATATCTGATCTGACACAATCTTATTTGTAGGGCCATAAGAGCGTGTCACATATTTTTGCGGCCTTCGAAGAGTTACATACATATTATTGCAGGTGACTGTACACTAACATAAGCATGACATTTTAATCATCTTATTTAGTTATTAGTGTAAGGCCTGAGTGGACGCTCGAAGCGGAGCGTTCGGTGGGGCGTGCAGCGTGGCGTCGGGCTCACAAGTGATTTGAGCAGCGTGCACTAAGGCCGCTCCTATACGCTTGAATTTGTTTAACATGCACGCCGCACGCCCCGCCCCGCTGCACGCCCAACTCGAGCGTCCACTCAGGCCTTACACTTATTATGCGTCTCGCCCGCGCCTATAGGCACATGTACGAAGTACGAACCAAATACAAGTAAAATATACGATAACGTCGATAACTAAATAACATGATTCAAATATCAGTGTAAGTTTGGCTTAGCCTGTAATACCTAGGTCGTATAAACAGAAATAAGCCTTAAAAGATAATGGGCGGCACATTACATAATTATAGAGGAACTTAAAAAAATATTACAAATAATGTCACCGACCTTGATTCACCCTGGGGATCTCATAATTTCTAAGGGTCACTTGCACCATCCCATCCCCCTAACCGTTTAAGCGGTTAAACCATTAACTCAGTGTTAAATTGTACTGGTAACCATGGTAATTCCAGGTTTAACCGGTTAACCACGGGTTAATGGAACAAGTGGCGCTAAGTGTTATATTTTTGTTGGGAATGTGAACAGTAACTGTAGGCATGTAGAGGGCAGCACCTAATTCTTGCCGTGTCGTGGTTAGGGCTTGCAATTCGAATATTCGAATATTCGAATTTGTCGAATATTCGACCTGTTTTGATATTCGAATATTCGGCCGCTCAGGTTTCGAATATTCGAATATACTTTATTACTATAAAAAATCTATGTCATCCGCTGTAGTTACAGTTTCTGTGTGTTTTACGGGTATTTACAGTGAATGAGGAACGGTACTAATGGTAGGTACCCAAATACGAAGGAAATAATATTTTTACTGTATTCCTCTCGATAGACTTCGTGAATATAGTGAAACCTAACTCACTTTAAAAGAAACGAAATCAAAAAGTATGTTATTTTTACGGTGCGTAAGTTTTAAGTTAAAGGGTCATTCTGTTTATTCAGTACAAGCGTACGTTAAGCGAATTTTTGAAGTCTAAACCTTGCCACTTATCGCAATTCTCAAATTTAATCATACCAAACCTGCCCAACTTGGTAATCTAACCATGCACCTTTAGCTGATGAATAATCCACCCAGTACTCAACAAACTTTTTCCCTTAAATATTCCAATATTATATAATTAGCCGACCATTAGGAATAATAACTTGCCAAAACAAATAAAGTCAATAAAGATTCAAAATACAATGAAATTAAAGGCCTTTTTACTTGTTTTTATAAATGTGGGCATCTTATAAATAGTAGGATGATAAAATCTAGTCAATTAAGTGGATTTCTGCCAAATATCCTTAATTTTAGCAATATGTGAAAAAAGCTTTTGAATAAAACGATAATAAACCGATTTCTCATTCCTTTTCTTATTTTTTATAATATTCGAATAATTATTCGAATATTCGAATACGTCGTCAGAAAAAGTCGAATATTCGAATATCTGAAAGTTTCGAATATTTGCAAGCCCTAGTCGTGGTCAAACCCATAACAAGTTTTTAAATCTGAATCGGCCTCAATGTCAAGTTCAAGTTTTCGATTTAAGCCACTATGTATATTGGCAGACCCTCCTAGTCCATACAGTTTTTCTTGTTACTAAAATCGACGACATGGTTCCTAAGAAGAGATCGTCGTATGTCTTATAGTTTCAGATTTTCCCATACTGACCGATCTAAATGGGCCACCCTGTATATTAACTGCGTAACTGAGCTGCCATCTATGTTCTCGCTTCAGAACCAACACGATTCAACAAATCTAAAGATTCACGCGCAGCTTTGAGTGATGATTGTTTTCTCAATCTAATCCAAATGTATCAGACATTCGATAGATGGCGTGATTGACGTTTTTAAATTTTCAATTAACTGATAGTGATCCATTGATAATTTAATGACTTAAAAATAATAATAATTGGTAATTTTAGTAAAATGAAATAAGCACCTAATAGGGGCGCACTCCAAAACGTAAAGATGCATATAACTTAAATGTTAATATGAATCATATGTAGGTGTTATAAAATACTATAATATGAATAATATGATGTCAAAAGTAGGTACCTATATGTTTATTAATTGCTACCTACATTATGATGAATTGATACCTACTATGCATGCAAGTGTATTTATTTATTTGTTATTTATTTTAAACTACATTGTACATGACAAAATTACAACAGGCGGACTCAACTGGCTTTATTAGTTTTTTGTACAATCTTTAGTTTTGTTTTTATATAATGCGGAACATTGTATTATTTAGTGAGCAAATGACATCAACGCGTTGCGAATTTATACTAAAAGCACAAAATAAATAATTTATTATTATTTATTAACAGAAGACTCACTCTCTAACAAAACGCGTCTGTTACGACCAGCACAGATATGGCCGCTAGGTGGCGACAGCGCCACGCGCGGCTTATGGCTTTCCCCAAAATTGGGGCCGGAACGGATGTACTTTTAGCTACCTGTAGCAAAGCGACGAAATCGCGGAGTGAGACACGCCTGCTAAAAGTAAGTACATCATAATTTATATTTTGATGTCATTATCGTGAGGAAATCTAAATACGAAAAAATAAAATAAAGAGTGCGGCCCTAATCCGCATTGGACTTATTTCGATTTTAGAGCTTACGTAGACGTATAAGCTCTAAACAATCGTGGGTCTACATGAAGACACCGCGAGTCGAAAATTATTATTGCTCGTGCGATGACCAAAATATAATATGTAATTATTATAGTATATGAGATGCTAAGTTAATTATACAAATCGCAACCGATACACGCATCGAATATATATATCTGAGCTATAAATAACCCGCGGTTGCATCGGCCAGTAGGCATATTAATGGCATTCTGTGTTTTTCCCCGTCCATGTAAACAAATCAGCTGGTACTAAGTACGTCAGTATCGCTTCTGCGTAATCGGAATTACTTAGGCCTTAGTACAATTTGTATTTGGTGTTGTGTTGTATGTACTTTAATAAAAGAGGAAATAATAAATTAATAATATGGGGCAATGGTGCACAAATCGACCTAGCTCCAGTGTAAGCTCAATGATGGTTGTGTTGTGGGTACTAGACGGCTACTTATATATATTTCGGAGAATAACTGAATTGTGCCATCTATCGCCTTTGAGAGGTGTTTCATCACGCAATCTTTGACAAATAGAGCAAACTAGGGTGTTATGTACCTGAGTGGCGTTCGGCGTAGTTCCGCCAAGGCGTCATAGAGTGCGCTGTCAAAAACAAAGGAAATCCAGGACAATTGAAGTGATGCTGTCAATCAATCTTCAGATGAGAACATGATGAGAATCAACGGGAGAAAATGACGTCTGTGGCGGTTCCTGGGTCTAATCCACTGGTTTGCTTTGGATAAGAAGTGTAACGTGACTAACGTGTGATATGATTTGTAATCAGTCTTGTTCAGTAAAGACTACTAGGCCGGTTACTAAACTTTAAATTGTTCGAGAGCATCACATTATATCCTACAGTATATTTGTGTTTGGAATATAATAGAACAATATTTTGTGAATGTATGTGTAAAATTATCTCTAAAAAATATATTGAGATTTTTGGAAAAAAAAAATTTAAAAATTTAGTTTTTAAAAAGATGTAAACATCAAATTCTACAGTAGCGATTTTTTGTTCAAAAGGCATAACTAAATATTTTACACTGTAAGTAAAATATGCACCACTTTTTTAGTGGTGCATACGTCACGAGCAATAAAAATGTTTGAAATAAATAATTACAATACAACATTAATTAACCACTTGGTGATTTTCCACTATATTGTTACGCCAATTATTCTACTCAATCTAATAAAATAAAAAACCAGGGGATTTTATTTTTACTATTTTTTAAACAATTATAACGTATTTTACCCCACGCGCATTAATTCTACAGTATATTTTTTTAATGCACCATACAGCCTGTAATTAATGTTGTCACAACGTCAAAGAATCTCCTATTAATACAATGAGCTTTTGTCACAATTGTAAAATTGGCTATCGTTAAATTATTTAAATGATCGGCGCGGGGCGGGAGGGGAAGCGATGGCGACACCTCAAGGCCGCACGGCCGCAAAGCAACGGATTGGATAGGATGAAGGTATCTTAGGGCGGTTACAGAGTAGCGTTTTATACGAGCGTACGCGTACAGTCACCAGCAATTAAATGTCTGCTAGTGCACGAAAATACTAACGACCTTTTTTCCTACGTCCAGTTGACCTAAGTTTAAAATGTATAAATTGCGAAACTTGTAACGACATGTGTCCCACGTTTAGCTGACCTAAGTTTAAAAAGTCTACCGTACCGCGAAGAAATTCAAAGGTGTATGTGAAGTCCCCAATCCGCATTGGGCTAGCGTGGGGACTACCGTACGAAACTGATAATTTTATTTAACATCACGATTTTTGGTCGTTCATGAACTGTCAAAAGTGACGTTTCTTCAAATAAAAACGTCACTTTTGACACTTGTATGGATGGGATATGTCAGTGTCAAACAAGTGACAAAAGTGACTTTTTTTTTAAAGAAACGTCACTTTTGACATGTATGGATGGGCTATGTCAGTGTCAAACAAGTGACAAAAGTGGCGTTTTTGAAGAAACGTCACTCTTGACACTTGTATGGATGGGATATGTCAGTGTCAAACAAGTGACAAAAGTGACGTTTTTTATGAAACGCCACTATTGACACTTGTATGGATGGGATATATCGGTGTCAAACAAGTGAAAATATGACGTTTTTTTAAGAAACGTCACTCTTGACACTTGTATGGATGGGATATGTCAGTGTAAAAAAAGTGACAAAAGTGACTTTTTTTTAAAGAAACGTCACTTTTGACATGTATGGATGGGCTATGTTAGTGTCATACAAGTGACAAAAGTGACGTTTTTGAAGAAACGTCACTCTTGACACTTGTATGGATGGGATATGTCAGGGTCAAACAAGTGAGAAAAGTGACGTTTGTTTTTAAGAAACGTCACTTTTGACACTTGTATGGATGGGATATGTCGGTGTGAAACAAGTGACAAAAGTGACGTTTTTTATGAAACGCCACTATTGACACTTGTATGAATGGGATATGTCAGGGTCAAACAAGTGAGAAAGCTGAATTTTTTTTAAGAAACGTCACTAATACACTTGTATGGATGGGATTGGTCGGTGTCAAACAAGTGACAAAAGTGACGTTTTTTATGAAACGTCACTATTGACACTTGTATGGATGGGATATGTCAGTGTCAAACAAGTGACTAAAGTGACGTTTTTTCAAAAACGTCACTTTTGACACTTGTATGGATGGGATATGTCGGGTCAAACAAGTGACAAAATTGACGTTTTTTTATGAAACGTCACTATTGACACTTGTATGGATGGGATATGTCAAGGTCAAACAAGTGAAAATGTGACGTTTTTTTAAGAAACGTCACTCTTTACACTTGTATGGATGGGATATGTCAGTGTCAAAAAAGTGACAAAAGTGACTTTTTTTTTAAAGAAACGTCGTTTTTGACATGTATGGATGGGCTATGTTAGTGTCAAACAAGTGACTTAAGTGACGTTTTTGAAGAAATGTCACTCTTGACATTGACACTTGTATGGATGGGATATGTCAGGTCAGGGTCAAACAAGTGACAAAAGTGACGTTTTTGAAGAAACGTCACTTGACACTTGTATGGATGGGATATGTCAGGGTCAAACAAGTGAGAAAGGTGACGTTTTTTTAAGAAACGTCACTTTTGACACTTGTATGGATGGGATATGTCGGTGTCAAACAAGTGACAAAATTGACGTTTTTTATGAAACGTCACTATTGACACTTGTATGGATGGGATATGTCAGGGTCAAACAAGTGAAAATGTGACGTTTTCTTAAGAAACGTCACTCTTGACACTTGTATGGATGGGATATGTCAGTGTCAAAAAAGTGACAAAAGTGACTTTTTTTTAAAGAAACGTCACTTTTGACATGTATGGATGGGCTATGTTAGTGTCAAACAAGTGACAAAAGTGACGTTTTTGAAGAAACGTCACTCTTGACACTTGTATGGATGGGATATGTCAGGGTCAAACAAGTGAGAAAGCTGAAATTTTTTTAAGAAACGTCACTAATACACTTGTATGGATGGGATTTGTCAGTGTCAAACAAGTGACAAAAGTGACGTTTTTTATGAAACGTCACTATTGACACTTCTATGGATGGGCTATGTCAGGGTCAAACAAGTGACAAAAGTGACGTTTTTGTAGGAACGTCACTCTTGGCACTTGTATGGATGGGATATGTCAGGGTCAAACAAGTGAAAATGTGACGTTTTCTTAAGAAACGTCACTCTTGACACTTGTATGGATGGGATATGTCAGTGTCAAAAAAGTGACAAAAGTGACTTTTTTTTTAAAGAAACGTCACTTTTGACATGTATGGATGGGCTATGTTAGTGTCAAACAAGTGACAAAAGTGACGTTTTTGAAGAAAAGTCACTTTTGACATGTATGGATGGACTATGGCAGTGTCAAACAAGTGACAAAAGTGACGTTTTTGAAGGAACGTCACTCTTGACACTTGTATGGATGACATATCAGGGTCAAACAAGTGAGAAAGGTGACGTTTTTTTTTATAAATATTGACTTTCAAAGTATTGTCATTAGGCTTTTTGAACGTAGCTATTTTGAGCGTAGCAATTTTAAAAGTATTGGTCTCAAATTATTTGTTATTTATTTTGATTTCTCGCAACGCACTTGTTATTATTCCAATATTTTTTTGATAACACGTGTTAAATAAACAGATAATTGTAGGAATATAAAATTTTCGAGTGTAGGATGAATAAACATATTTTTTAAGCATAAAATAAAAAATAAAAAATCATAATAAATAGATCTCACGGTATCCGAGTGGTGCAAATTTCCATATCAATTGAGATTAATATTATGACCTAATCATCAAATTTTCGAATTGTGTAGGAATTTTTAAGTTACATTTATATCGATTATTTAAAAAAAAACTATAGATTGAGCTTACTGTACACAGCTCACAGGAAACTCTCGGGATTTCTTTGTTATTAATTATGAACTAACTGAAGACATATAATTGATACATTATCCCGACTGTATGACTTAGTCTGTATAGTGTTCTAGATATTGACCCTAGGGTCAATAATTTCATGAAGAGCTCAATTACGGTACTGGAGATAATCGTATCGTGGGCATCTGTAAACCCTAAATATTGATTAGAAAAAGCTTTCGAAACTGTACGAATTAATGCAAGCAAAATTTTTTCTTCCCCCGCCTATACTGTGAGTTGAATACCGTATTTCATTGAATGAAAGCCCTCGTCATCCACAATTGAAGGTCCTGATGTGCTCCTGATAGTATGATACGCCCACGATTCCCGACATATATAATAGATAAATATAGATAAATAAATACATACAAAACATTCATAACCTCTACCTTCCTAGGCAGGGTCACTACCGACCAGGCTAAGAGGGCGTTAACTACAGTGTGTAAATCCAATACGGGCGAATATTTAAACGGTGGTTAGCATAGGACCTAAAAAGTATATTGAGATAGATTTTACTTAGAAATGCATTGAAAATTATAACCATACAAAATAATTCGGCCCGCAATGTAATACACCACACACGTTACGGGATACGAGCTTTTTAAAGTAACTGTCAACGCTTGTTGGCAGTTACTATGAAAAGCTCGTATCTCGTAATGTCATTATCATCTTGTTTCTTAATGTTTACAGTACATTGCTGCTCGGTACATGTGGAAAAAATTAATCACGGGGTCATAATTAAGTGTAACTTAAAAAAACATCTTAATTAATGATAAGACGGGTAAATTCTATATCTGGTTTAATTTATTGTCCGTATTTGACTTACACACTGTATAATGATATAACATTGATAAGTAACATTAATTCTTTCCATATATTTTCTTTTAAACAGAAATATAAGATAAACGTTTTGCTCATATTATTTTATTATTTAACAGGATGGAAATGATTGTGGACAAAGGAAATGATCGCAAATAAGTAAGTTATATAGAAAGTAGCACTACGATTTGAAATTATTTTGAATTGTAGTTAACTTAATTTTTAGACATGTTATTTCGATATAATGTTAGTATTTTCATCACCGCTTTGTCCACTGGACTACAAATCGAAATCGTTAATTTTCCACTCCGGTCTTATAAAATGCCTGACGTTTTTGCATAATTTGCGGTTTGTATTAAGTATGGAATTGTTTCGCATTGTTCTTGAATATAATTATTATTACCTATCAGTTTGCATGACCGTGACGTACAAAGGTAGATGTTTGTAGGTAAGTATCAAATAATTATCTTCCTATGCTTTTTCTTGCATTTAATTATTCATCAAGGCATAAAAGACATCCTTATGTATTGGCATATCATTGCCAACAGAGTTGGGCTTTTCATGATTAAAATCGGTGATTTGACTAAAAATTATTAAATCGAAATATTCGAAATGAAATTCATTCGACTAATTTCTTAGGGAATAAATCGTTACAATACAGCTTAGGTACTGAATAAGATCAATCAACTAAATCCCACCATAATCTGTCTGTATCCTATTCTTAATATGATAAGTTATTTTAAATAATCTGCTCGAATAATTTAATCACTTTTAAAAATAATTTTTGATAATAAAAATCATAAGATTGAATCATCGGATTGAATCTAATTGGTATCTCGTGATTGAATTCGCAAAGTTGATGTGATTATTATAACGTTTCCATTTTCAATCTTAGTTTAAACTAAACTAATTCTGTCCAACTCTGGGTTCCAATAGCTCCCTTCGGGTACAGAACTCTACAAGGGTTATTCTATTATTCATGATGATGAAGCACTGGTGGCCTAGCGGTAAGAGCGTGCGACTTGCAATCCGGAGGTCGCGGGTTCGAACCCCGGCTCGTCGTACCAATGAGTTTTTCGGAACTTATGTACGAAATATCATTTGATATTTACCAGTCACTTTTCGGTGAAGGAAAACATCGTGAGGAAACCGGACTAATCCCAATACGGGCCTAGTTTACCCTCTGGGTCGGAAGGTCAGATGGCAGTCGCTTTCGTAAAAACTAGTGCCCACGACAATTACTGGGATTTGTTGCCAAGCGGATCCCAGGCTCCCATGAGCCGTGGCAAAATGCCGGGACAACGCGAGGAAGATGATGATGATGATGATGACATAAACTGTTAGGCAACGTTTGTTTACATACACCGCATCCTAACACCCTGACATGATTCACTAGTAACTGGTCCTCATAACAATAGCGGCATTAACTATCAGACCAATTAACAAGTAGGTTCAATGACAATTAAGAGCGCAAACTGCATACCTAGTCACCTCTACATTAAATACTACTCTAATTATCTAATATCAAGTACCTGCTAGAAAATGTCATTAATTTAACGGTTTTTCCAAGATCAATAATTGTATTGTAATGCCGTATATAGTAGGTAGATACCTTATACTTTATTATTAGAGATTTTCCGCTGACGTCTTAGTGAAGCCCTGGATTTGTTGGACTAAATAATTATGCCGTCAGGCCAATTTGAAATAATTATACCTAAACGGTGTAATTTTGTTATGATAATTTATTTATTGCGCTTGAATCTGTAGTAGAGAGTCTAATATAGTGGCTAAATCAATTTTGTTTTGAATTTTATCTAAAAAATAATAAGCTCCAAGTTCCAACCATACACAATATATTCTTATTACATACATATGAATAAATTAATAGAGCTGACGCATTTTAATTTCTAATCGTAAGTTATGTAGGTATTACATTGTATTTTATTATCACTTAGAAGACCAAGGATTATCTTAAGATATTTATATGAAGAAATAACAATAATTATGCACTTATACGTACCAAAGCGATATATACAGAAAAAGCGTTAGGAATTAAAATTACTTCATCTTCCATTAACATTAATATACAGAGTGAATACAAATAATAAACATCGTTATATATTAAATCAACTAGTTACAAAAAAAATACAAAGATTACCTACATTATAAGTACAAGTGCCGTTAAATTAAAAAATAGTGGTTGTTTGAGCTGTAGGCCCCGCGTATGGGGGCTCGAAACATTTTCAAAACGGAGCCATGATACCGGCGGCTCCGCCAATTAGATTTTTTTCCAAGAACAGAATCGACAAAATAAACCATATAATTATCAAATCTTCTCACAAATTGAAGATGAGAGAGAGAAATGCGACCTGTAGAGGAGATCGAATAGCAGGCATACGAAAGCAATTTACCCAAGCTGATACGGGGATGATTTGCTCGCTTATCACCAGTGATCGTTAATTTTCCAGCAATTTTGGTGCAGCATTGTTGGTTAAAAGCATATGTATGCCCTACTCTAGGTAGAATAGATAATTAGGGTTAATAACAGTAATATTAACCTTAACCAATCCTCTCCCTAGAAAAAAACTGAAGAAAATCCTTTATTTTTACTATGCTGCACCAAAATTGCTGGAAAATTAACGATCACTGCCCATCACACTCGCACGGTCAATTATTATCATTGTTTTTGTACAAATTAAGAAGTCAGCTTTTTTAAACAGACATGTGTGTAGAAATAAGGAAAAATAAACTTAGATAAATATTTCGATGATGACGTCACCGCGACAAGCCTCCTTTCACACGAAACTGGTCAAAGCGACCTTTTAATGGAAACGGCAATAAACAAGGAAAAAACATAATGTTACTGAGAATGGAAGTATTCCAACATCAATTTATTTATTTACAAGTAACTTCATAAAATATGCATGAAGGTTTATTAAATAATATATCTTTTAAATCACAATAACAATCATACTTATACAAAAGAAGTTTGAAATTGAAAAGCCCCACCTTCATCTTAATTTAATCTTTAAATTAGCAGATGAGTTTCGCACAAAAATAAACACCAATGACAAGTCAAGTACCTAGCATTTTAGGTAGATTACCCGATTCATAGAGATTTAAGAAGAAGAAGAAGAAGAAATACATTTATTTTAACGCCACAACATGAAAACAAAGAAAAAATAAGAAAAATAAGATAAAAATAATATTTACGTGCATAATTATTATTTGTGCCTTGCCACCGATGTCTAACGATAATTAGTTATGACACTTATGACTTATGACTTACAATTCATTGAACTAACATTGTAAAATTCATGTATGTAGTTGACATATACTTCCTACAATCTGTACTATGGAAAATAAACGCACTATTTAACGTTCTAACAAGTCAGTCATTTAAATATATTCTATAAACGCAGTGTAAGCGTTTTCTTTTGCAACATTTAAATCAAATTTCATACAAATGTATGAAAAGACGGAATGAGGACTGACCTGCAGTATATACAGTCGTCCTTAAAAAGCAACATCTACGCTACTGGCTTAACTACAACTGTATACTTTGTCTTTATGAGGCATTGTTATCTAGGTTTTGTTAAATTTAGGAACACCTACAGGACTCAATATTATTCATAATTGACAAAAAAATATAATTATCTCCTACTAAAAAACATTTAGTATAACATCGAGGGTTGGGTTGACGAAGCGTTCTTTTAGGAGCAACCGGGGAAACAACTAGGTAGGTACCTACATGAGAAATGTCCGTAACGGGAGGATGTTGTTGGCTTCAAGGCATTAAGTCCTTTTTTGCAGTTGTTTGTTATGTTCAACAAAGTTTGTCAATAACATCCCCTCATCAGCTGTAGTCATAGTATTGGATAATAATTGTTTTTGAGCTATCAATAAAAATAATGAAGGAATCACGTAAGTACCTATGTAATGATAATATGGGATACAGGTTTTAAAGTGTTTACGTCACCCTAGGCCCGTAAGTGGGATTTTCTCCCCGCTACGCGAGGAGAACATCTCACTTCCTGGCCAAGGCAAGACGTAAAACTTTAGACAAACCACGGGCGGTAATTCGTAAAGCCGCAGATCGCATATTTATGCGACAAACACCTGCGATCTGGAACATTCACGAATTCACCTCCCTAGGTATGTAATGTACTATAACTCATTCATATACATCTGAAAAGTCCTGACCTGATTATATGATAGTGTTTTGATCTGGTAAATTTTACGTTTCGTCAAGAAACACCTTCTTCAACGGATTATATGCCACTTGTAGGTTGCAAAGTTTCAAACGCATTAACATTTTCCAAACGTCCTGTATGAGCGATGACGGGGTTTTTACCTCAATCACATAAGAGCGTAATGTACCGTGCAAATTAGATGTTTTAACCACGAGTGCAACTACCATATAAATACTGGACAGAGGCTCTAACTACCATAAGTCCCTCGCAGTTCTCGGTGATTATAGTTGACCGCTGACACAATGGTATGTTAGCCTTAAACAAACATTACTTAGTGCATGAATATAAGTCCTGTGCCGTACATACCTACGCTCCATAACTCCTTACGACGTTGCTAAAACAATCTCGGCCTATTTAATTTCCTTATTATTAAATATATGTAATTACTCACTCTGGATTTGATGGTAATGTCTAGAGAGTATTCAGACAAGAGTGACAATAAAAATGTTCAAGGTATTTCCGATGTTGCGATTTAAATTTCAAAACTATCAAACTGTCAATCCGTGTGTGAGATATATCCGACATTCTCGGGTAGACTATTTTACTCGTAGACATACTGAAACTTTATACTTATTGCATAGTTCAAACAATACTTCAAAGCCTTCAACTCCTTCAACGCACGTTTCAGATGATGAAATACTTTGTTCTTCTGGTCGTGGCGTCGCTGGCGTTGGCGGAAGAAAAGTACACAGACAAGTACGACAACATCGACCTGGACGAGATTCTGGACAACAAGCGGCTGCTGCAGGCCTACGTCAACTGTATACTGGACAAGGGCAAGTGCACGCCCGAAGGCAAGGAGCTGAAAGGTGGGCAACTTCACATGTACTTAATAACTTACGCGTAGTGGCTAGCAACGTCGTATACGGCGTTTAATCCGTCTCTATTTTCACCAAAAGTTTCACTCAATAGAACTATGTAACAAGACATTACTTTATATGTACGCAACCACTAACAACCCAAAATTGCGTGAACTAGTTTAAAACAAATATGAAGAATTATGATTTACGAAAACGGAACTTAACCGCGTATAATTCAGTTTTTACATTACCTTCGACGTTTCGAAGACGGCGTTGTCCCCGTGGTCTCGAAGAAAGACTGGTAATTTTCACTCATTCAGTCAGAGTCATTTTCTAGCAGTGCAAGTTTTTCGAACTACCCGTACTTGGTCTTCTTTATGAACGTGAACGTTTTGCACACTAGGAATGTTACTTGGTCGACACGCAACACTTTACGATGTTTGATTTTTTAACCGCCGATATTCGTTTTCGCTTACATTCACTAATGACTGGACTCCATGTGGATGAGATCAAAAAGCAACTGTGGTGTCCAAAACTCCAGTGAGATTCGGACAAATTAAATATATGAAAGTGCCTCACCACTTTAATCAAATGTTGCGCGACATGATCTGCACTACACGAGCTTTATCGAGTCGAGAAACGTTTGACGATTTTATCTTTCACGGAGTGCAGCAGTAACATAGCGGCGTCGGATATGGCGTTGAAACCGCCTGTATCTTCACCCACTAGTTCACAAAACAATCAAAACATTATTTGTACATAAGAACACCACACACAACACAAAATAAAATTATAGTTTAAAATTACACCATTGGAAAAATCTTTTCAAACATACTGCCAAAGAGAACAACACTGACTCACCTGACATGACATGACAGATGATACGCATGTCAGTAAACAAAAGAGTCTAGTTGCTAGAAATGAGAATGTAGCCACGAATTTGCAAGGTTTTTACAATAAAAATCCTTCTTATTCTTACTTCTATATTTTTTGATAAACTAGACTAGACAAAGTACAAATACCTTAAGTGTAAATTGTGCCTCATATATGAACAAGTTAATTAAAATAAAATACACGTCAACCACATATCCGACGGAGTGACTTCCTTAAAAACTTGCTTGCTTGCTTAGAAGTATCTAAGCTTGTAAATAAAAAAAGCTTCTTACTACTCGGTTCTCACTCCACAAATGTTATATTTTTTCTCTGAATTAAAATTTGATTATGAGATTTGTGAGGGAGGAATCGACGCAATTCCTGAAATATATTAGGCACGATATAATATTTCTATGAAATGTATTTAGTATTTATTATCTTACTCGAGTTTAACTCAAGTTCTTGGCACTAATAGTTCAATGGTTCTTGGAATTAATTTAATCCAGATAAGAATCAAATCTATACATATAATATCTTGATCGAATGATTAGGAATCGGGTATCATACATTTTGTGTTTACCAGTAAATTAATGATATTGTTATGTCATGAATTGGCAGATTAAACTTAAGTTCTCCGTGTATTTTACTCATCCAAGAGTTTCTCAAACTGGGTAATCTGTAAATCAAATCTGTAAATATATTCATTGTTTTTCGAGTGTCAAAGATACAGGTTCCTCACCTTGACCTGGCGCGTCTTTTATGAGTAGTCTCGAGCGAGACTGCTTGATATATTTGACTTTTTTTTTTTGGCTTAATTCAAATTATACATGTTTTCTACAAGTATTCCAAGAACTCATTACTAAGGTATTAATCTGTTCGGAAATGCTTTCTTATATACCTATCGCAATGTACATATGCTAAAACGTATATAATCCAAAATGTTACTCTATACGTCCCTGAAAATTAAATTTCAATATCATAGGTATCTAAGTAATATCTATAAGAATCAGAAAGTACCTATATAATTTAACATCACTTGACTGAACACCCAAACCCAAATAAGGTAACGCGTAAAATCAGGTAAATCATTTTATAATTTGTGTGAAGCATACTTTTTTCAAAAATGGCTTTTTCTTGAGTGTGTTTTCGTTTCGCCCAAACCTCTGTTGAAGGACAATATAATTTTCTGGCCGTGGATTAAATAATTATAGATGACCATTAGATGGCACATCGTCTAGTCACAATATGTCGTAAGTCGGAGGGTACCAAACGCCGGACCGATTAGAAAAAATTGTTTACTTTAACCGAGTAATCAAGGCATGTATATTGGCTTTTGTTGGCATCACAAAACATTTTTCTAGTGTAATTTTAGATCGATTAAACTTTAATCAAAAACACTGGCTTTAGTTGCTCTCTGACTATATTTTTTATGCACTACCAGACCCCATCCAACAATAAAGAGTTTGTTTAACCTTTTCGACGCCGTGTCAAACACAAAAGCTGTCTCTCAGACGCCACGTCACCGAAGTGTCAAAACTGAAATTGAACTTTATGCATATGCACCTAGGTCTATGTTGCTCTGTGGTCTATGACCGATTAATACGTCTTTGGCGTTGGACCTGCGGTGCGTATATATCGGTCATTGGCGTCCAAAAGGTTAAAGGAGTGTAAAAACTTTGTCAATTTTTCCTACGTTGCGTTAAATTATCCGCGGCGCGGCGGCGGTTGCGACCGCTTGTTGTTTACCTCTGCTTGTGTTTCTGTTTTCTTTTTGTATTGTTTTATTTTATTGAGGTGTGCAATAAAGAGTATTTGTATTGTATTGTATTTTATTAATTTCCAGACCACCTTGAGGACGCTCTTCAGACGGGCTGCGAAAAATGCACCGAGTCTCAGAAGAAAGGGACCGCGAAGGTCATTGACCACCTCATCAAGAAGGAGTTGCCGGTCTGGCGCGAGCTGACTGCTCGCTTCGACCCCGAAGGGAAGTTCAGGAAGACCTACGAGCAGCGTGCGCGTGAGAACGGCATCACCATCCCCGAGGAATAAACAACGCTATCCGTTTAAGGGCACCCCAGGCACATAATATCTAAATGGAAAATTGGCTCTGATTAAATTCCGATTAGATCTGGTCCCGAAAATCCCTTAGATGAAACTGACAAATTGTCTTAGTCTATAGACAATTAGACCAGAATTCTGTCAGATCTTCTTTTGAACTGAATTGAGATGTGTCTGGGATAACCTTTAGAGCTTTTTTGCATCTCTCCGACGATATTGCAACTTTAGCCCATATCATGCGACGTGCATTTGTATTTGATGTGATAATACTGATAATAAAACATAGCATTAATCCGGTATACATAAATAGACACATATATTCCAAAACTACATAACACATAAAATATGTTTACAAATTTTTCTTTTAAATATTTTGTGTTCCTTCTAAAAGTCGTTACTCAATTAATTTTGACTACCTATTTGCATAGATTTAACTAATATAAACAAGACTACCTACTGTGAAAATAAATAAATCATTCATACTACACTTTATAGGTACCTAGTAGTTAGTTATCATGATTTAAAGGTTTTATTAAAGTTTTTATATGATTTTTATAAAAAAATATACCAAATGATATTATCAAGTATTGTATTTCATTTTGCTGTGCATTTTTCTAATCTATACAGTGTGTGACCTATAACGCGGGCGAATAATTAAAACGTAGATTCTACTCCTCACACAATAAAACTTTTGTTCAACAACTTTTTGAAATTATGTAGTCTTAAAATTGTCCCTTTTTCAAACAAACTAAATAATATCTTCAATGTACTTTAAATTCCGTCTAATTGACATTGCCCGTCAGTCTTGTCACCGTACAGGCATAATCAATTTCGTAATAATACATTGCGTGTTCGATTAAATTTTAAAGTGTTTTAAAATACAAACCACAAGTTATTTTTAAAAGTCGCTGAACAAACATTGTCTAGTTTGAGGAGTAGAATCTACGTTTTAATTTTTCGCCCGCGTTATAGGCCACACACTGTATATATGACCAAAGTAAGACGGTTTCATTGTAAGTTGCGATTTTTACAAGAACAACTTGAGCGTACACCAGTACAGAAGTGAACATCTTAAAACTTCCTTCTCACGCGATGTCAGCATGTTGGTATAGCTCTCGTTGTCTTTCTTTCTATATCATATGTTTCTCTCTGTCAATTTTAATTTATACCCAAGTTATTCACTATCAAATCACGCCATCTACTTACATAGTTTACCTCCAAAGGTGTTAAGATTACTTAGTAGTAATTAATTGCAGTTATCTTGATTAAAAATTTCCTAACTCCAGTAATTAATGGAGTAATAAAGAGAGGACAATAAGAATCTCGTTTACATAGACAATCGTTTTGAACCCCACAGCAATTATGTTGCACTTAACAGGCATGAGTCCACCATTTAATGAATACCTTAACAATGCCGGTTCAAGTATACCTGCCGTAACTACATTTGAAAAGTCATTCAAATGCATACCTAACCTTCTTACTATAAAGTCCATAATTGAATGAGTGTTTAGTTGTAGTTACTGAATTTTTAGTAAGGGACAAATACACAACGTCTATCAAGGATTATAATTGCATCAAAGCTGAAATAAAAGGGAATCGAATTCCGATTAATCTTCAGTGTGCGTCAATACAGACTGAAAGATGAAGTTGTTGCTATTGTGTTTGGGCCTTATTTGTCTGGCCATTGCCGAGGAGAATAAGTACACGGATAGATATGACAATATAAATATAGATGAGATTCTGGCGAATAAGAGATTGTTGGTTCCGTACGTCAAGTGCTTATTGGGTGAAGGACGATGCACGCCGGAAGGAAAAACACTCAAAAGTAAGTTATTATAGGTATCATTGTTTTATCTCGTGTAACGCTACCGTAAACATATTGTTACTCATATATTTTTTATACCTACGTCTTTCCTGTGGACATTACAAATGGACTTTAAAAGCTTTAAAGACTACATAGCGAAAGTTCTTCTGGTTGAACCCTTATCCGCATAAAGAGTAGGTAACTCGTTTTAATTATATTAACCTGTGTGATTAAATATAATTATTAAATGCCTACAGAAGTTTGTGAAACTTTAAACAGACAACCAGTAGAAGCTAATTTTGATACTGAATTACCTGAGAGGGGAAAACATAGATTAGACCGTATACTGTGGTCTGTTAGATTTAATTTAAGTTATTTACTGAATTGAACTGTATTATTTTGATAAGGCTTGTACCTACATCTTTAACTTATACAAGTGTAACAACTTCTGCTGTCGATTAGAATTTAGAATATTAATTATATAAAACATCACATAAAGACACTACATTTCTACAAATTACATAACACAAAAAAAAACACAAGTCAAAAACAAAGCAGTCAGCAATTACAGCAGTCAGAATTTAGAATGCGTCTAATGTGTAATGTAGGTACTTTATACAGTCCCGGAACGGGTAACAGGCTACATTTATAAAATTCGTTTGATTTCGAGCAAAAATTTCTACTGATTATCTACCGGTTTTACAAGCGTATGACGATTCAGGTGGGTGTAATAAAAATAAACATACTTAAGGTTTTTTTGTGTATACTTATGTTAACACCATAGTAGCCGAGATAATAAATCGTCAATATCCTGTCTTATTCACATTTAAGACCACTTTTTTTGTAGAAAAAATAAATCGAACCAGTCAGTAAACTGGTTTATTATTGCGAGTTTGATTGCTTCGAACGCTAGTTCCCATGGAAAAGGGAATCTACTTAGTAATTAATAATAAGTCTGTAGGTGAATTAGTCGACTTTCAATAGGTTTAATTTTCCGAACGAACGCAAACCGTGTGTGTCTCACCTTTTCAGATTGGGAAAAAATGCGTTCGTATTCTTTATAATTATATGGATTGTTTTAGTGTATACACATTTGTTATTTTTTAATAGAACCCCAAGTAATATTATTAATAAATTTTGTCGCGTACCGCGCACTTCTCTGGTAGTAAGTTATGTTCCAAAATTTCTATACATTTTTCGATCTTTCCATTCCGTGACACAAAGTCTATGAAAAATGGTAACGGAATGGGGAAATAACCTTAGGACACTTTTTTTCTCCTATTAGGATAGAATGAGCTCGTGATTCTGAGTAGGAATAACATAGAAATTCACAAATTTAAAAAAATAATTGTAGAGGACAACTTTAAATAAAATGGCCCAAATGCTCAAATAAGTCACCAAAGTCTTGGGCACATCGCGGGCCTTATTAATGGGGATTCAAAGTCAATAAAAAACGAAGCTAACTAAATGCTTTATTTGTTCCAGATACCATCAAAGACGCCATGACGACGGCATGTGAGAAGTGCACCGAGCAACAGAGGAAGGGCGCCCGAAAAGTGGTGAAGCACTTGAAGGAAAACGAACCGGAATACTGGACCCAAATGAAAGCTAGATACGATCCCGGGGACAAGTACCAGGAGAGTTACGAGGCATTCCTGGCCCGGGACGACTAGGTGAAGGCTCAAGCTCCGAAACTGATAAAGTTATTTGTAGGTACAATGACGTTAAAATCGATTAAATAAAATATTTATTGAACACATATTGTTTTAATACTTAGGTTTAATACTTTGATTTAGGTACCTTTAAGTCATAAAATCTTTAAATATTTTAAAACGGGTCACTCACGTATTTTAATTTAAGTTTGTGTCTCATAGAAGTTTTGTTATCAAAAAATCTTTGTTAAATAACCACTGTAACAATCACAAAATCTCCAGATAATAGATACCAAAGATCTACCAACTTTATAACAAAGAAAATAGGGCTTTTATAAAAAATTTACGTGTAACTTCTACTAGCTCTATTCATCATCATCATCATCATATCAGCCTTTTATCGCCCACTGCTGAGCATAGGCCTCTCTTCGAGTACGCCACTTATCCCGGTCCTGAGCCAATCTCATCCAGGAGTCACCCGCAATCTTCCGAATATCGTCTACCCAACGAGCCAACGGACGCCAGGCACTCCTTTCGTCTGTAAGCGGCCACCACTCCGTTAACATTTTGGCCCACCTGCCATCACTCTGCCTGGCAACATGTCCCGCCCAGCTCCATTTAAGTTTGGTAATGACGTATCCGACGTCTTGCACCTTGGTGCGTCGTCGGATCTCGACATTCCTCACTCGGTCTTGCAGTTTGATGCCGAGCATGGCGCGCTCCATGGCTCTCTGTTATTTTTTATTAAGTACAATTTCTAGCAATGACAACTACCTAATCCCAAAATGTTATGTAAGTATATATATGTAATACATATGTATTTGACTTTCCGGCTCAATTTCACGTTATAATTTATGAATCTCTCACATGCACCAACATTTATGTCTCTGTTTGACCCAATGGTTGACTGTTAGAGAATGCCTTTTGGCACTAAGTCCGCCATTTGTACATTTTTCTTAATAATAAATAAATACCAACCTGTGTATGTCTGGTAGGAATATATATAGTGTATCTAGTCTATAGTGTAGTGTGTATGTGTAGTGTGTATGTAGCGTGTGTTGGTCATGCCAAGTTTTATATAATTTCAGCGTGTAGTTTTAAAAAGAAACCATAACATAGATTGTATGGCAGCGGCTTAACTGTTTATAACTTGAGCGTAGTGGGATACTAGGTATACCGCTCACAAAAAATAACCGAAAAAAAAACTCAAAAATTTTTCATCTCATTTATTCTTGCATTAAACTGATCAGTCATTTGTTTACAATCAAGTCCAAGTTCTAAGCCCTAACGGTCCTAAGTTCGGACTCGTACTTGGTCACGTAGGCGCGCTTAGGGTCGTACTTGTCAACCAGCTGGTTCCAGTATTGGCCTTCCTTGTTGATGAGGTGTCCTATGACGCGGCGGGTGGCGGTGCGCTGGTTCTCTGAGCATTTGGCGCAGCCGTTCTCTAGGGCCTCTTTGATGTGAGCTGATGACAAAAAGAAGTAATATTATATAATATACAGGTTACAAATGCAAGAAAAATCTTATGTACCATGGATTAGTAAATGTCGCTTTTCAGCATACAAAGATACAACACAAGATATATTTGTACAAAACGTGAGAGTTTAAAGTGTTATAATAGCATACAAAGAGTTTAGTTTAAAATGTAGTTTAATAGAATCAGAATCAGAACATTTATTGATAAAAGCAAATTTCATTGACATGTCAGAAATGGGGTTAATAAGATGATAAACTTGCATTTTAAAAAGGCATTGTACAGTCAGCAGCAGAAGTTGTTAAGCAGGCCAGGTGTTCAAAATGATCTTGATGCGACTTTATTATTAAGAGAATAAGAGCGTGTCAAGGCAAATTTGAACACCTCGCCCGCTTAGCAAATTCTGCTGCTGACTGTATTAGGCCTGTAGATATGTAGCATCTATTCTGCCCTTGAAAACATGCCGCATCTTGACCTCGAGATCCGTATAAAATATGCCTAACCACGTATGATGGATAGCCTGCGCACCTGGTTAAGTGCCCATTAGAAATTACAGATCCGGGCGCCTAGCCAAGGTGACTTTGTGTCTCTCTATCACTCTCCCATAATATAAGTGCGACAGAGAGACATTAGCGTTGAGTTCGCTACGGCGCAAACGATTGGCAACTTGGCTAGGCCCCTAGGCCAGTAAACATGGTACCGGTTTGGCTAGAATAAACGAAACGTGAGTCTGGCACGTGACGACAAACAATTTAGACTTTTTTAATATCGTCACGTAGAAATATCGGAGCTATTTGAAAGTATGAGACGAATGATAATAAATCCTACGTGTTCAAATAATTCATTATGTAATATTATTGCAATATTGAGAAGAAATATTTTATATATCTACAGTGCACAGTTAGCAGCAAAAGTTGCTAAGCGGGCGAGATGTTCAAAATTACCTACTTATACGCGCTCTTATTCTCTTAACAACAAAGTCGCGTCAAGCTCATTTTGAACATCTCGCCCGCATAGCAACTATTTCTGCTGACTGTACATATGTATAACCAGAGGTATGTATACTGTTTCAAATTATGCCGGAACATCTCCTCATATCGTATCAACAAGGTGGAGTATTGAGCTTTGCGACGAGAAGTGTTCAAAGTTATAGTGAGGTGAAAGAGGTGTTTTTTTTCGTACCTATATGTATTATTTTGTATCTTTTTACTAGCCACTTCATAAGAAGATGTATGAGGAGAGGTGCGAAAGTTTGCGGAATGGAATTATTATATTATTATTCTTATTTGAACCTCAAGTACTGAAAAACTGTATCCCGCGTGTAAGGGTGCAGCGGATAAAATTATTATTATTTTTAATTCAGTTAACTTTGCGTTGCCTTCAGGGAAGAGGCGAACGAGATAAGCATACGAAAAATGTGTATGACCGATTCCGAACAAATGTGATGAAAACCAAATTTCCAACACTTACATTTTATGAAATAAAACTATTAAAACGGATTATATCGCGTATATCCCGACGTTTCGAACCGTTTACAGCCTTTATTCAATATACGCGATATAATCCGTTTTAATAGTTTTATTTCATGAGCTATCGCGGTAACCGTAGACAAAATTACTTACATTTCAGCTCCTTCCCAGGGGGAGTGCAGGGGGCCTGTCCCAACAGACATTTGACGTACGGCACCAACAGCCGGCGGTTTGACAAAATCTCATCCAGGTTCACGTTGTCGAACCTGTCCGTGTATTTGTCTCCAGGTCTCGCTGACACCACCACCGCCAATAAACAAACTAGAACCACAGCCTTCATTTTTATTGTTATTTTTTTATTTTCGACCAGTGTTCGACCAGTGGTGAGATAGTTATGGTACGTCTTCTGCTGTTAAATCTATCTTTTATAGTGTAGAATCTTGAAAATGAAACGGGTTTCTCGAGCCCGAGAAGTACGGTAAATAGCTAATTTAATAGGTGCGTCAATTTACTTTAGACAGAGACAGTTAGATGATATAGATTGGCAAGCTACATGAAGAATCGTTTCTAATCATTGTGCTAGAAATGCCACTTCGCGAGATTGTAGACGCTAACTAGCTTATACTGGTCATATAGCACTTGAAGCACTTTATAACTAAATGTAGTGGGCATATATGGGCCACGCACGTGATGAGCAGAGGTAAATGCATCTTAAAACATATAAATGATAAATATATTCAGACAATATATCGACCTTTTATTATTTCTGTAGTATTGCTTAATTCTGTAAGTATACTCTTACAATAAACTCACAAACTTACCGGAATTCGAACTCTGAAATTTCCGCTTTGTAGTTAATAAAGTCACTAAACTATGTAGTCTACGAACATTAATAATCAATGGTATGGAAATGAGACCACTCGCTAAAGTAACGCCAATGACGTTCAACTTTGTATGGAGGCTTTAGTCTTTATTATTTACCTGTCCCATAGTCATAGTTTCGCGGATAGTAATGACGTTGGGTTTATTGAACTTGACCATTCAGTTCACGCGAAATCTGTTTAGTGATAGGACATGTAATAGGCTCGTGATTACCTAAAATGGTTAATGTATATTTGATGCTAAATTAATTTAGACCGGCTGGCGTTGTATTATTGATGCTCATGACAAGACATGATAAAGCGCTCGTTTTACCTTGTAATTTCAAACATAGAACTACTACCGTAAAATGGGGTGAGTAGGGTCAAAACTGAAATTCAAACCTCGATAACATTTTATTTTTACATATGAAAACTGAATGGTGTATATAATAAGTGTTCCGGACGTTTGTATTTTAGTTTTTATTTTATTTTGGGTAGTTCTATTTCATAACTTTGACGATAAAGAGGAAAACCCACCTCACCCCGCAGTGCCTCGTATTTGGGGTGAGAAGGGTTTTCATACACAGGTGATTTTGGAAGATTGTTGGATCGATTTTTTTTAATTATGCGTATTACTATAGCTCCATTTTAAATTGGAATACATTATTTTTGTAGCAGTAGCCTTAAAATCCCTTCTCACTCCCCTCTCAAACCTTCTCTCCCCATTCATAACCCACCTCTCCCCGCGAAACCTACTCACCCGTTTTACGGTAACTTCTTTCTACTACGGTCTATTGTGTGTCAGGGACCATTACCATTAGGTACCTACAGATTCCTGTAAAATCCGTGGGAATATCAAGTTTCATAAGAATGTCGCCCGGAAAAGAAAATCCGAAGTGTTTTCTCAACAAAACAAATGAATTAACATCCGAAGTCCGACTTTAGATCCTGAATCATTACAACGCCAACGCAGTGTTAATTTTATAGCAAACGGTGATGTCAAGTGTAAAAATACTGACTTGTCAACCACCTATTTTTCAGGGCGGTTTTGTTATGTTATCTAATACCTTTAAACGAGCAATTCTTGTTTATTTATTTATTTATTTATATATATATATATATATTTCGGGGATCTCGGAAACGGCTCTAACGATTTCGATGAAATTTGCTATACGGGGGTTTTCGGGGGCGAAAAATCGATCTAGCTAGGTCTTATCTCTGGGAAAACGCGCATTTTCGAGTTTTTATATGTTTTCCGAGCGAAGCTCGGTCACCCAGATATTTTATGTTTGACAGTTGTTGCAAAATGGCGCGGTTTTGGTATGAGATGCAATGCCAATTCACAACATTCAGGATCGAGCATAAATATCTATACTCGCCGGTAATAAACGGTACAACACGATAAAATAACCAAAGGATATCACGCACTGGACTGACCTGATACTGCAGTAATGGCGGAATCCTCTCGATGCGACTGGTTCTTCTTTTACGTTCAGCACCTTTTCTTCTCTCACACACCGGCCGGCGGTACGTTAAATAGTCTTAGGCCTTTTGTCACGCACGATATATCACTAAAACACTTAGTTTTGGAGGCTTAAAACATATAAAGCGATTTAAATCGATAGCGGTCGATACGCATGCCGCGGCGTCTCGCTAGTTCTCCTTTTCGCCAACAGGGGCGCTGCTGAGGCGTTGTCCTTAGCGTGTCGTCCGAGCAGTTTCGGACGATCCTATTGGCTAAAATGTCAATATTGTATCGTTGTGAAGTGCGTTTTGGCTTTGCATCGATAAACGGTAGAAGCGCGCGGAATTTTGATTAATTACTTAAAAACTAAACGGTAAGAACGGAACATTCCGCCCACCAAAATACCAGTGGGATTTTCCCGAAAGAAAAAGAAAACGTTACTTAACTATTGGTAAAACTACGATTTACGAAACTAATCTTAAAACTAGGGAATGCTGATAATGGGAGCGATTATTCGGATGGAAGGGGACATAGTTTGACCAGGGGCCTTTTAACTAAGTTATCCTTCGCGGTTCGCACGGTAGCCACCCGAACTACTCCGTCAGGTCCGTTATGGAGAGAGACAACTCGTCCCAACGGCCAATGAAGAGGAGGTCGGTTCTCGTCTTTGATAAGTACGATTGAATTTACGGTTAACGGTGTTGAGTATTTGGTCCATTTTGCCCGCAGAGTTAAGGCGTGTAGGTACTCATTTTGCCAGCGTTTCCAGAACTGCTGTTGGAACGCTTGGATGAGCTGCCATCGGTTTAGTCGATTAAGTTTAACGTCCGCGTAGTCAGAATCTGGCACTGCGGTCAGGGGTTCTAATGTCAGGAAGTGACCGGGTGTGAGGACGTTCAGATCGTTAGGGTCGGAACTTAAAGGACACAAAGGCCTCGAGTTCATAATCGATTCAATTTGGGTGAAACATGTCGATAATTGTTCGAAGGTTAAGACCTGGTCGCCAACGATGCGATATAAATGTGTCTTGGCGGCCTTAATCTGGATCTCCCATATCCCTCCAAAGTGTGGAGCGGACGGGGGGTTGCGTTTGAAAGTGATACGTTCTGCGTGCGAGGCTCGTTCGATACATGCCGCTAGTTGTGAGCTCGCGCCGACAAAGTTAGTACCACAATCCGAATGTATGACGTTACAACGGCCACGGCGGGAAACGAAACGACGTAAGGCTGCGATGAAGCCGTCGGTTGATAGCGTTGACACTACCTCCAAGTGCACGGCCTTTGTGCTTAGGCACACAAACAGGCATAAGTAAGCCTTGTCGATTTTCGCACCGCGATGGGATCCGAGTTTGATGCGAAATGGACCACCGAAATCAACGCCGACTACAGAGAACGGTTTAGCCTGATTGACTCGAAAGTCAGGAAGGTCGCTCATGAACGGTTGCAGAGGCTGCGGATGAAGACGATAGCAACGGATGCATTTCGAAAGCTGGTGTCGTATTGCTCGCCTAGCCGCGAGGATCCAGAATTGTTGCAGGACTAAATAATGAGTCGTATTTAGACCAGGGTGAAAGGTTTTCCGATGGACGGATTCGATTACGCGTGTCGTAAGTACACACTTTCTAGGCAATAAGGCAGGGTGCTTATGTTCGAATTCTAAGCCGGAGCGCGCGAGTCGTCCGCCCACCCTGAGAATGCCTTGGTCGTCTAGGAACGGATTTAGTTTGCGAAGACTACGAGGTAGCTGTTTTCGCAACCTAAGTTTCGATATGACATCGGAAAAATGACGATCTTGGAAATGCTTGACGATTTCTAGTAGCGCGCGATGGCGCTCGATGTCCGTTATGAGCAAGCTTTCAGATCGTGAAGCGGTGCTACGCGCGTTGGTACAAAACCTACGCACGTAAGCTAGAATGCGACAGACTTTGTCCAACGACGAATATCTCTCTAACAGCTGATCGATTATTGACGTTTGCTTGATAGGTTCGGTTTGGCTTGTTACGAGAGTTACACGACGCTGTTCGGAAAGTACGACGTTATCGGTGTTGCGATCTTTCGATAGATCTGTTGGCCATTCAGACGGTGAGTGAGAGAGCCACTCTGGGCCCGCCCACCATAGCGTATTGGTGAGAAGTTCCCGAGGCATCTGCCCTCGTGAACAGATATCTGCGGGATTCGTTCCAGAGGGAACGTGTCTCCAGCAAGCGGTAGGAACGATGTCCTGCACGTGGCTAACACGATTTGCGACGAATGTCACCCAACGAGAGGACGGAGCGCGTAACCAAGCCAATGTAACGGTTGAGTCGCACCAAAGGTAGGTTTCTTCGACAGGCAGCCGCAGCGTGTCCTTGACGAACTTGATGAGATCAGCAAGCAGCACTGCTGCGCACAATTCTAATCTGGGCAACGATTGTTTCCGGAGTGGACAAACTCTCGCCTTTGCGCAAACGAGGTGGACGCGAACGGAGCCATCAGACTCGGTGACACGTAGATATACGACGGCGCCATACGCTACCTCAGAACTGTCACAAAATCCGTGCAACTGATACGATTGAGCACCTTCGATGGTGAATTTGCGAGGGATTTTCAGATCTCTAACTTGAGGAAGTTGCTGAGAGAAATTGCTCCATTGGGACACAATTTCCGGAGGAGGAGTTTCATCCCATGAAGAGCCGAGAATCCAAAGTTTTTGGATCAAGGCTTTGGCTTGGATTGTCAATGGAGACAAGAAACCCAAAGGGTCGAAGATTCTGGCGACCTCACTTAGAATCGTTCGTTTGGTACACGGTTGATTGGAAGGTTGGACGTTAAAAACGAACGAGTCTGAAGCAGGTTCCCATTTAAGGCCAAGGACCTTAACGGTGGTGTCTTCGGCTTCGGTAAATGCGATGGCGTCCGAAAGACACATTTCTGAGGGCAAATCTCTAAGAAGTTCGGGTCGGTTGCTTACCCATTTTCGTAGCTCGAAAGCGCCGAGCTCGAAGAGTGCGGTAACCTGTGACTTGATGTCACAAGCGTCATCCAGCGAAGAACTTCCGGTAACGACGTCATCGACGTAAATATCGGAAGTTAGAACGGTTTTGGCCTTCGGGTACTTATGACCTTCATCGTTGGCCAATTGCTGGATCGTTCGGCAAGCAAGAAACGGAGCCGAGGAGACCCCGTACGTTACGGTGTTCAATACGTATTCCTGAAGAGGCTCATCTGGGTGAACTCGCCAGAGAATACGCTGGTAATCCCGGTGATGCGGAGCAACGGTAATTTGACGGTACATTTGGCGCACGTCGGCCATAAAGACCACTTCGTGCTCCCGGTAATGAAGAAGAATCTCCGCAATGTTGGATTGTAACTTTGGGGCTGTTAATAGCGAGTCGTTAAGCGATTTGGAATGCGCATCTCTAGCTGAAGCGTCAAAAACAACGCGAAGCTTCGTTGTGGCGCTCTCGGGGCGCAAAATGCAGTGATGCGGCACATAAAACTTGCCTTGACCCATGTGCTTAGCAGGCACCAAAGTCATGTGACCACTTTCGATGTAGTCGGTCATGAAATCAACATATTGTTGTTTCAAGTCTGGATCACGAGAAAGGCGCTTTTCGATAGCATGGAAGCGTCGTAACGCTATCTCCCGAGAGCCTTCAAACACAGGCTCAGCGTTATCTTTGAAGGGGAGACAGACGACGTACCTACCAGTCTCGTCACGGTAATGCTCGTTTGTGAAACTATTTTCACAGAGCTGTTCATCTGGGGTTAATCGGGAAGAATGTGGAACGGTATCGATTTCCCAGAAGCGTTGAACGATATTGTTTAAGCTGTCATCCTTATTAGGTGTAGGTACACTTAATAAAGACGACGATGCTAGTCGGATTCTTCCGACAATCAGCCATCCGAAGACAGAGTTGAGAGCACGCGGTTTATTGACGCAGCGTTTCAAACGTTGGTCGAGAAGTGACTCAGCAAAGACATCGGCAGCGAGCAAGACATCAATTGGACCAGGAATATCAAAACCAGGATCAGCTAACGGTAATGTTTTGAGTTCTTCCCATCCACTCGTATTGAGTCTTCCGATTGGTTGTTCATCACAAATGTGCGGTGAAACAAACATTTCCAGGCGAAAATGTACGGTATCCTTGGCACCTATATCGCATGTGACCTTGCCAGTCACTGTTGCGGGTGCACCTCCTAGGCCGCAGGGCCCCTCACTAGTCGGTGTAGGCTCCAACTTTAGCCGTTGAGCCGCTTGTGTAGTGAGAAGATTGTTTTGACTCCCGGCGTCCAATAACGCCCGGAATGTCTGAAACTCGCCTGAAGCATCACGAATTTGGACGAGCGCGGTTGCCAGTAGCACGGTCGTATTCGAAGGTGAATTGGACGGAGTCAACGATTCTTTAGCCAGTAAGACGACTGAGCTTGATTTTTCACCAGAAGGTTCAGGATTGCTGGCAGCTTGCTCTCGGTGCAACAGAGTGTGGTGCTTCCGCTTGCATTTCTGACAAGAGAATATCGATGTGCATTGTCGCACTGAATGAGACGCGTTAAGACAGTTGTAGCACCATTTCCTCTCCTTGGTAATAGCCATTCGTTCATCCACCGATTTAGCTATAAAGTCCTTGCAGGCTGATATGTTGTGCTCTTCACCACAGAAGGAACATTTTCGGACAACTTTCGGAGTTCCCGAAACTTTTGGAGTTCCCGAAACTTTCGGTTTCACCTCTTGTTTGTCACCACCCTTTGGAAGGGGGTTCGCGGTAGGAGAGAGGAGTGTATGCGTGACGCTATGTCGCTTCGGTTTCTGTAAAGTTCCCGTTGCCTCTTTAGAAGTATTCGCGTTTTTAGAAGTAACGGCGGTAAAGTGCGTATCGCGCAACAAAGCTTCGCTTTTCGCGTGTAAAAATGCCCTAATTTGCTTGTACTGAGGCATCTCCACGTTGGTGTGTTTCTCCTCAAACTCGCGTCGCAGCTTTGTATCTAACTTGGCTAGAATATTATAACACAGGACAAAGTCCCAATGTTCGGTCGGTAACTTCAACTGTTTTAAAATAGTTAGATTTTCATCGATTGTATCTAGCGCGTGTCGAAAATCTTGAGCGCTAGTCGTTTTAAAACTGACATCTAAAATGTCACGCCAACACGTAAAAGCTAAGTCGCGTTTGTCCTCGTAACGGGACTTGAGAGCCTCGTATGCACTTGAATAATGTTCACTTGCAACAGGAAACGTTCTGATTAACGATAAAGCGTCACCGCGTAAAACGGACACTAAATAATGAAATTTCTCAATTTCACTCAAAAGGGTCGATTCGTGAATAAGCGCATTGTAAGTCGCGATGAACTCGGGCCATTCCTTAATAGTACCCGAAAAGGTCGGTAGCGAAATTTTTGGAAGTCGCATATTACTACTATGCGAACCCGGTGTTATGTCCTGTCTCGAAATACCCGGTTGTTGAGACGAACACGGTGAAAATTTACGCTGTAAGGCCACTACGTTAAAATACGCTTCGTCGAATCGTTCCTGAATTTCTTTCTCACTGTCGTCGACCTCATCATCCCCTAATAGATCCGAAATGATAAGATGAGACTCTTGAAAACTATCAGCGATATTTTTTATCTCCTGACAATATGAAAGAAATAATTCAACTTGTGAATCATCGGTATTGGCTAAGGTCCCTATTTCCAAAGCCTTCGCTATACGGTTATACGCTATAGTTCGTTTACGTCGTAAACTCGGTAAGTTGTTGACAGTGTAAGTTGTATCGGTACCTTTTTTACCTACACTGGATTTAGATTTACGCCTTGTTAGGTAAGACATTGTTTAAGGTTAGAAAACAATGTTTACTAAATAAGCAACAATATACGCTAAAACAACAAGCTCGTATTTAAAAACACTACGTTATCAGTGATAGCACAAATAAAAACAACGTCGATGTTTGTATAACGCGGCAACTATTAAAACCGGCACCCCGAGTTCGCGGAATTAATGTAGTAAAATTAATCAATTTAGTCAATTTATACGAAAATAAACTCAAAAGGCACTCGGTACGGTTATCGATAATCGGTAAAGTCGATAGAAAATAAAATGAAAGAAAGTCCAGTATAAAAATGTTATAACACGAAATTAATTTGAGAAATCCGGAACTACTAAAGTTAATACCTAATTAAACGTTTACAATACCTATCTTCCGTTAAAGTTATTAATACGATAAGTTGGATTTCTAAAATATAATTACAATTTCCAATACGGTAAGTCGAGCGGTAAGAAATAAGAAAATTAGTCGAGTTATACGAATTCCGAACACCTGTGTATAAAACACGCTCAAGACCCGAGTCGCCGTATGCTACGCCTCGGACGAGGGGTCAAGTTATGTGGTTCTTTGAACAAAGGGAGAAGACCAACGAAACGCGTGATTGAACTACGTACAAAACTCCGTAAGACGGAAGTCTCGTTACACTGGGAAGTTAATTCTCAGAATACCCGTAGGTAGGAAATATTGTACCTAAGTTGTAGTTTTCGTTACAAAATTATAGGATTAGGTACTTAACAATTCGGTTATAAATGATTCGGTATATTTCGATAGTTTTAGTGAAATGATTAAGCAGTTTTAAATTCGGTAGACGGTGGAGTAAGCGAGACAACATGAACCAAAGACTATGATTTTAACTTCGTAATTACGCGATAGATTGACGTTGCAATTCGTTTACACGGTAGGAAAGGATATTAAACGAGTATTAACGACAATGTTAGAAAGGTTACGAAGTGAAATTGGTACTTGGTAGGCCGAGTGTGAATAGAGGTCAAAAGGTCGTTCCCTGGTTTCGGCACCAACATATGTTGCAAAATGGCGCGGTTTTGGTATGAGATGCAATGCCAATTCACAACATTCAGGATCGAGCATAAATATCTATACTCGCCGGTAATAAACGGTACAACACGATAAAATAACCAAAGGATATCACGCACTGGACTGACCTGATACTGCAGTAATGGCGGAATCCTCTCGATGCGACTGGTTCTTCTTTTACGTTCAGCACCTTTTCTTCTCTCACACACCGGCCGGCGGTACGTTAAATAGTCTTAGGCCTTTTGTCACGCACGATATATCACTAAAACACTTAGTTTTGGAGGCTTAAAACATATAAAGCGATTTAAATCGATAGCGGTCGATACGCATGCCGCGGCGTCTCGCTAGTTCTCCTTTTCGCCAACAGGGGCGCTGCTGAGGCGTTGTCCTTAGCGTGTCGTCCGAGCAGTTTCGGACGATCCTATTGGCTAAAATGTCAATATTGTATCGTTGTGAAGTGCGTTTTGGCTTTGCATCGATAAACGGTAGAAGCGCGCGGAATTTTGATTAATTACTTAAAAACTAAACGGTAAGAACGGAACAACAGTACTCTGAGAGGTGATTCATTTTTACTATCGAGCGTATAGCGAGGATTGGAAGCCCAATAATCGCAACACAAAGCTTCGCTGTCCGTCCGTCCGTCCGTCCGTCCGTCTGTCACCAGGCTGTATCTCATGAACGTGAGCGATAGCTAGACAGTTGAAATTTTCACAAATGATGTATCTCTGTTGCCGCTATAACAACAAATACTAAAAATAAAATAAAATAAATATTTAAGATGGCTCCCATACAACAAACACGATTTTTTTGCTCTATTTTTTGTTGATGGTTCGGAACCCTCCGTGCGCGAGTCCGACTCGCACTTAGCCGGTTTTTTTTATTCGGTAGACTAAAATGACATTGCTTACCGGATGGCTCCATCCCCTGCATCATATACCTATCCAGGATGTATGTTTATATAAAATAAATTCCTTTCCCTTCCGTACCTCATAAGTCATAAGTTATGAGGTAGGACCGGGACCTTAAAATGCCTAATGAATTAAGTATTTCAAGAGTCAAAGTGCGATGTTTGGGACTCTCGGTTGTCGTTAGGTAGCCTTTCCTTACGTCATACAGCTTAAAGTCGTTATCAACTGACGTCAACGCGAAATAAATTAAGAGTTTTGTCTGCTTATGCTCATTATTATCCAACCGCGATTAGTATTTAATTAAGCACACTGTCCTTTATTAATGATAGATTAGGTACCTACTTAGTATTTACCTACATGAAATACACTGTCAATGGTACAAGTTTTCAGATATAATATAACTTATAAAATATATAATATATCATATAAGTAATGTTAGTTTATTCCCTGATCCCAATAAGACAGGTTTACCTTAGTTTAGGGCTCAGGACACTATTCCTAGGCTATGTAACAATAGAATACTCCTAAAAATGTAACATTCTTCTACTATGTAATAATTTGCATTTTTGATACCTGAATAAATCATTTTTCATTTTCATTTTCAAATGTTTTTACCTATTTCAGTACAATGATGTGATAGGGGTGAACATAAACATAAAATACTTTTTAAACTTTAAACACAAACTTTCATAGTGTACCTAATATTTCTGAACAGTGCCTACATTCATAAAAAAATCATGAAATAGCATTTACAGTACCTACATATGGGGCTACTTTTCCGCACTAGTGCGTAAAATAGCACTTTCCGTGCGTATGTCGAAACTTTAAAGTGCCATATGTACTGTAAAACGTTGTTCGATACACGTGCGAATAGGTAATTCGCAACTCGTGTCGATTTAAAACACTCCCTTCGGTCGTGTTTTAATTTATCGCCACTCGTTTCGAATTTCCTCTTTTTCGCACTAACGGCATTTATTGCAAAAACTTAAATATAAATACAAACTAAAAATATAAAAAATAAATACTTACTAAAACACGTCCCGGGCTGTCCCTGACGCAAAGGTGCCCATCACGCTCGCTGCGTTGCCGCGTTGTATTGCGATGGACACTTGTATCGAAAATAACTATTTTAATACAGTTGCTCAAAAAGTGCTGTATTACGTAGCTGTTTAGCGTTCGCAAACTTGTGTTTTTGCGAACTAGTGCTTTTTACTTTTCGATTTTTTTTAAATTTTAATTCTGACCGTAATCGATACGTCCACACCAAAAAGTTTGGATGATCAAAGACTTTATATATACTTAGTCAACCAGGAGGGCTATGATGCTTTGTCACCAAATCATTAATCATTTATTGCGTGATATGTGAAATACCTGATAAGTGATTAAATTTGGTAAAAAGACGCGAGGATAAAGTACAAGTGACTAATGATAGCGTGACATGATTTGAGCTTTTGAAAAATCAATTTTAATCTCGATGACTTAAGGCCTATTTTAAAGAATAGATTACTTAATCACATTCCACCACTTATCTACTTTTGCCATTGACTGATAAAAATCATCCGTGGTTTGAGCTTTTGAAAAATCAATTCTAAACAAGTTGACTTAAAGCGTATTTTAATTAATGACATCCTATCATCACTTATCCACATGTGACGTTGATAGTTAAAAGTTATCCAAGGTTAAAGCTTTTGAAGCTTTATTTCTAAGTACTTAGAGTTTATAGTCTTTGAAATAAGCTATATACATTATCGAATTAAGGTAGAACCGGCTGCAATACTTAATTAACGAAGGCTCATATTTGCTTGTAAATTCATACAAAATTTTAAGGACAGTAGACCTTATTAACCTCAAATACGGTGAATTTTATACGTCAAACCATCTGTCAAAATCAACTAAATTGTAGGCCCTTCCCAAACTTAGCCACCTTACTAAGACAACTGCACGATGCATTTGGCCGTTGCTTTCCGCCTAATAGGTTGCCATGGGTATGCCAACCCCCAACCCCACCAATGCATCTACGGTTCCACTGTGGGGAGCAACGGCCACCATGTCTTGAGCTGCTGCCGTTGCGCTGGGAGGTTCCCACGGCACCATGTTCTTAATGACATCGTTAGGAGAACCTTAGTGTCAGAGTTACCTAATATCCCATGTATGCTTGAGCCGCCAGGCTTTAGCCGATCGGACGGCATAAGGCCTGACGGCTAGACCCTGGTGCCGTGGGAAAGAGGTAAGTGCTTACTGTGGGACGCCACGTGCGTCAGTACTTTTGCCGCCCCGCATCTTAGTCGTACAATGCGGACGGCAGGAGCGGCTGCTGAGCATACGGCGTCTCTTAAAAACCGGCCAAGTGCGAGTCGGACTCGCGCACGAAGGGTTCCGTACCATTAGGTACGCAAAAAACGGCAACAAAATCACGTTTGTTGTATGGGAGCTCCACTTAAATATTTATTTTATTTTGTTGTTAGTACTTATTATTTGTTGTTGGCAACAGAAATATATCATCTAAATAGACAGACAGACCGACGGACAGCGGAGTCTTAGTAATAGGGTCCCGTTTTTTCTGAAACCCTAAAAAGATAAATACTCGGCGCTGAGCGGGTATTTATTCGTCTCCCTCGGTGTCGAGACTTCGGGATGCTCCGGGAGCCGGGAACCTCGCCTGTTTGAAAGGGGCCTTGACCCCCGCTCGTGATTGTTCCTGATGCAAAGACTGTCCATCGCAATCTAAGGCGGTCCTAGGTCCTTGCTACTCGTAAAGTCTGCAGCGATATTGATAGCCCACGCAGTGCAAGTGTTATACTTGGTCAACCAGATAGAGAGAGAACAACAGTAGAAAAAGGCGGCAAATTTGAAAAATGTAGGCGCGAAGGGATATCGTTCCATAGAAAATTTGAATTTCGCGCCTTTTTTTACTGACAAGATTTGGTTGACCAGCTATATTTACCCGTCATAAATTCATAGAAGTTTGACGTTTAAAATGACGCTTGCACTGCGTGGGCTATCAAAATCCCTGCAGACTTTTCTCGGTCTGACTCTATTAACTACTCTATACAGGATGGTACAAACCTCGATGTCCAACATTTTTTTTTATTTTATCACTACGTGGGCTACTACCAATATTTTTTTATATTAAGGCTAGATTTTAGGAAATAAAGTTGTGTATCAAAGAAGTAAAAAATAAAATTCGGCACCGAAGTCAGGCACCGAACGTCATCTCTGAGAATCGCCTAATAGCCCACGATATGAGGAAACTAAAAAAAAAAATTGAACGTTGTGGTATAGACCATCCTGTATAGTTTGAGTGTTGGATTGCAACTAAATTAGTACGACGCTGTCATTTTCTGTTACGCGATTACGTCCGATTTTACCCGAAAAACGAAGTGCATTCTTGTAAGTATAGTTGGTCAAACCAATTTGTCATTAAATAAGAACAATACAAACTATACTCATCCTTTTCTTTTGGGTGCTAGTACTAGTGTAAGACAAAGATAGTATGACTCTCTCTGTCTATGTTTGAAATGAGACAGTGCTTTGACAAAGGATATAACCTATTTGTAGTTTCGCATTTTAAATATACTTGGTCAACCAGATCTTGTCAGAGGAAAAAGGCGGCAAATTTGAAAAATGTAGGCGCGAAGGGATATCGTCCCATAGAAAATTTGAATTTCGCGCCTTTTTCTACTGACAAGGTTTGGTTGACCATCTATAGAAAAAAAAATCAGCTATGTCAAATCGGTGACATGATAGATTTTCATTGTCAGTCAGGCTAAAAGTACAATGTAATATTAATTTAAAAATTCATTGCGTAACCTATACCTATAGGAAGAAAACAAACAAATAAATTGCATTAAATATATGCAGAACATGAGAACTATGAGAGTATGGATCACTCCATACGCAGAAGTGATTGATGGCTGAACATATATTCTGAAATTCGGCAACGCTATGAAGAAAAAATCCTTGGACGCCTATTCTCCACAGGTGACACGAGAGGAAATATTGTCTGAAAAAAAACTGCAAGAGCTGATTTTATACGCAGATAAAAAAGACGTTAGAGTTTATGGAGACATGACAGAAGACGCGATATGCTGAAGAATATGTTGTCATAAAAGGAGCGACAGTCCGTTCAAATGTAAATATGTTGGAATGACCTTCAACTGGTGTCAGCGAGCTTGCCGTGATACCTTCACGAGCTAATCACAGCGGCGTATGATAAAATCATGGTTGCTACTGTGCGAAACATTTAGGGCGCGTGTACACGGTGCCGCCTCCGCGCCGCTGCCGCGCCGCCGCCGCACCTTCGCGCTATTTACACGAGACGCGTAAAGCCCGCTGCCGCGCCGCCGCTGCTGCACCTTCGCGCTATGTACACGAGACAAGTATAGTCCGCCGCCGCGCCGCCGCCGCGGGTTTTACGCGTCTCGTGTACATAGCGCGAAGGTGCGGCGGCGGCGCGGAGGCGGCACCGTGTACACGCGCCCTTATGTGTATGGAATCGAAGCTGTTTCCGGCCTAACTCCAATCTGTGGCTAAATGTTTTGGTGCTTGTAGTTTTTAAGTATTCTGAATTAAATACTCTGATTTAAACATAATTAGATTCTTTTTTTATTATTATTAATCTCTCTATTTTCACTTTATTGCACGAAACATAGGACGTTTTGCCAAATGGAATTCTCTACCAGTCAGGCGTAAGGCAAACAGAGATTGGTGTTGGTATGTAGGATATAAAAGCGACCGTATGTCGAACAGGTAATCTGGTTGCTGGCATTACATACATCTTTCGTCCTGGTATTTTATACTGTTAAATCGTACCTATGCTAAAAAAGTGACGAACTCCAAATGTGACGTCCTCAGAAAGTGGCGTTCTCAGAAAGTGACGTCCTCAGTGCTACATTATATCTTTAATTAAGTACTTTAAGATGTGCCGGCAATCCGTCGCCATGTTGAGTTTGAGGTCGGCGTCTAGGTCGGCACACAAATAGAGTGCCAAGTCTTTGAGCACTCTATATATGTGCCGAAACTCCTCGTTGGGCATATCAAAAGGGTTCCATGTATCCCTTATGGCACGTCGTTGAATTTTTCTTTGTTGACGCTTTTCTTCCATGGCAGCAGCTGCCAAGAAGAAATGATGAATATGAATACAAATGGAGTTCAAATAGTATATATTATATTTGAAAAAAAAACTATACCGGCCAAGTGCGAGTCCAAAATTTTAGACCCAGTAATTTCGGAGATAAAGGTGGGAGGGAGGGGCTAATTTTTTGGCTATTTTCTTAAATAACTTCTAACCTATTTATTGTACTTAAAACAATCGCTGGTAGCCTAGCGGTAAGAGCGTGCGACTTGCAATCCAGAGGTCGCGGGTTCAAACCCCGGCTCATACCAATGAGTTTTTCGGAACTTATGTACGAAATATCATTTGATATTTACCAGTCCCTTTTCGGAGAAGGAAAACATCGTGAGGAAACCGGACTTATCCCAATACGGGCCTAGTTTACCCTCTGGGTTGGAAGGTCAGATGGCAGTCGCTTTCGTAAAAACTAGTGCCCACGCCAGTTCCTGGGATTAGCTGCCCAGGCTCCCATGAGCTGTGGCAAAATTCCGGGACAACGCGAGGAAGCCATGTCCGTCTTTGGGTGAGGGGTCACTAATTTACATATGTGTACTAAATTTCAACTTAATTGGTCTAGTCGTTTCCGTGAAAATAGGCTGTGACAGACGGACAGACAGACGCACGAGTGAACCCTAAAAATTGTATTTTTCACCACTTCTATACCATGAGAGCAGGTGCTCTCATGGTATAGAAGTGGTGAAGTGGTGGTTATCGTGCTCAGTGAGCACCACGATAAATTAATCAAAGGCTAGCCGTCAAAAATCGACTATATGTCTAACTATCCAACAAACGTAGCCATTTACCGTCTATCGCTGTCAAAGTGGACAAAACGATATGAATGTTATAAAAATGTATAAATCTAGACAAGTGTCTTTTATATCATTTAACTTATCCACTTATCAACTAAGTTTAAGTTGGAAAAGTAGACAAATGACATATTATCCAACGAGCATGTTATGCAGTTAATCGTTTAACGACTATCGCTGTCAAAAGTGGAAAAGACGTCAAATCAATAAAAACTGGATTAAATGTCAGTTTTATCATCATTTATACAACTATATCATTTATACAGTCGACCATCATAGCCCTACAGATCTTGACAGTAGAAAAATTTGAATTTCGCGCTTTTTTTTACTGACAAGATTTGGTTGACCAGCTATAATTTTTATTTTGACATTAGACATAATATAATATAATGATTATTATAATATAATACGTACAAAAAGTATTGTTACACGATTTAAAGTAAATATTTATTTGTTATTAATAATACGATAGGTATTTCACTAAAAAACTTTTATATAATTTGGCTGAATGGAAAACTGTCATTGCCGCGTTGGCTGTCGTTAATAGAAAAAATGAAAAATTAAAAAGTAAAACCGGCGCCATACCGGCCCGCTATTTTCACTTAAAATTTAGTTGTATCAAAATAATGAACTTAAATTGCAACTTTAAGAGTGTTGTTATAGAGTGTTTTTGTATGAAATGAGTTAATGTGACTAAGTTTTGCAATGTAAATCAATGCTGAACGTAGTTTATAGTGCTGAATAATATATAATATACAATATCATTCCAGTTCAAGCGAAAATTTGTAACTTAACTGTTAGTACTCGTGTAGGTAACTAATATTTGTTTTATTAAAAAACGTCGTTCAATGTACGTGTGAAAGGGTTATTATTTACTTGTCCCGTGTCTCGGGACTCGTAAATAATAACACACTTTCACACTGCATTGAAATGTACTATTTTCATGTTACAGAACATCTTTTGTACTACCTATATGCGAGCTGTTTAGGAGTTTCGACCCATTTTCGACCCTACCCGAGTTCACCCGGGGAGTTCTGTCACCCGAAGGAGGGTGGGTGTTACAGGATTCTCTGCCTCTGTATTGCCTTATCCTCCAATTGAGGGGAGATTTAAATCTTCTCGAGGCAGAGGTGCATGTAGGGTTGGAACTGGTGTAGCTTTATTTGACGTTCATAAGCGCATTGTAATATGCCTACTTGAATTAAACTATCTTTTATCTTATCTTTATCTTAGCCGGCCGGCCTGAGAGGAGTCGCGAGAGGTGCGTTCTCGAAAGAGATGTATGTATAAACGTAAATGGCGTGTTGGCTATATGCTTAAATTTCAGTGACACCTCTCTACCCTCAGGCCTCACGCCGGTGTTGCTCTTGACCTTTTAGTTGAGAACGACACATAGGTACCTATAAGTCTAAAAGGCGCCCATCTTAACTTTTTTACGTGCTTATACTCGAATCAAAAACTATTTATATCTTTATTTATTACCTACTTAGGTTTGGAAGTATGTAGCTTCTTACCGTTAACCACATAATTTGACAAAAGAGTAATTTTTAACAACTCAGTATCTTCATTGTTTATTGCTACCTAACGCACCGTCTTATCTTTGTAATAATAAATATGACGTTTAGTATAACGTCAGGCATGACTTTGTAGAACGTTCGTAGTAGCGAGGTAGGTGAAGAAAAATACAGATTTAACAAAAATTTAATAATTTATTTGGAAACTGCACTATAATCTACAATAGTATCACATGTCGCTACAGCGGTCCAAGTCTAGGCCTTGACAGACTTGAGTTCATTCTCGTACTTGTTGACGTACTTGCGGTCAGGGTCGTACTTCGCGCAGAGCTGGTTCCAGAAGTCGGCCTCGTGGTTGATGAGGTGACCGAGTACGCGGCGGGTACCGCGACGCTGGGTCTCGGTACACTTGGCGCAGTTGTTCTCGAGGGCCTCTCGGATGTGCGCTGTGGGGAAAAGGTATAATTAAAACCAATCAGGCCAGGGAGTAGTTACTATTACGGCTCTTCTGACCAGCGATTCTCCTGATGATAAATGAATATGGAAAAAAAATTATAACGCAAATGGCGTAGTCACGCTTCGTATTCATAAATGATATGTCAACAACGTAAAGATGCCTTTGCTCCTCAGGCCTGGATATCACGGTAAAAGTGGAACTAACTACGTGCAATTATTGAGTACACGATTTGGCTACAAATCTGGATCCACTGGGCCACTGTTGTCAACATTAGACAGGTATTCCAGCTCAAACACACATTAACTACTAATTCAATGTTTTCTTTCAAAGTTTGACTAAGAGCGGTATGGACTAGAACTAACCAACTTTGTGGTAAAACTTACATTTAAGCTCCTTGCCATCGGGCGTGCACTTGCCCTGCTCGAGCACGCACTTGAGGTACGGGATGAGCAGCCGCCGGTTCTCCAGGATTTCGTCGAGGTTGACGTTGTCGAACTTGTCGGTGTAGGTCTCGGGGCGCGCGTAGGCAGCGGCCGCCAGGGCGAGGAGGCAGACGATCAGGATGCTCTTCATGCTAGAATAGGAACGGATAATATCAATATCATGACGTGATTTGTTAATTTGCGCTACCTAAATTGTTGTCTGGATGAGATCGCTTTTTAGCGATAATACCGTCTGTTCTTTAGTTGCTGCTGATGTATTCACTGTTTTGTTTTAGTGCAATAAATGCCGGTGCCATACTTTAATAAAAAAACAAGAACCTTACACAGGTACCTAGACCTATTCCAAAACTAAGAATTCTTCGTTGCCTACTAGTAGAAGGCATATAAGCTAAGGATAACAAGCCACGACATACATAATTAAAGAGATTTTTAAATGTGAATATTTAGATATATCACTCACAAGGGTATAACACCACACACACAGATAACACATAAAATATAACTTGGTAGACGCTGCACGCAGCTGGCTAGAGTTGGACCTAGTTCACTCTACATGGCATTTGCAACGACGAAGTGTGGCATGTCATCACTACTGACAAATTTCTATAACGTTTATAATGACACTCCCTCACTTTGTTCTGTTCAAGTCGGAGCAAAGTTAGCTTAAACGGACTCTAAAAACTTTACAAATGCCGCTTATCTGTGTAACGGGGCTAAAACCGCGAAAATCGAAGTTGGCAATTTGCGGGCATTTTTCTCTGTCACTCTAATTACGCCTTCATTGGAGTAAAAGAGAAAGATCCCCGCAGTTCACGAATTACGGTTTTCGCGGTAGCCCCTCAGTATACAAACGATAATACAATCCCGGATGAACGTCAACATAGACAAAGGGCACTTGTTAGGTTCCCGAGCAATACTCACTTGAATTATATGTGACTATCCGGCACCCTTGTCGAATGACTTGTGATGCAACCACCAGGCATCGCCGACTTTTTATACTAAATACAACTTCAGCTCGGCGAACAACAGAAAACCAGTTTTGGACATTTGCTGTGACTCCGAGACATGGTAATGTCGTCAGATCATTAATAATCACCGACGATGCTGACGTTACTAGCTTTTTGTAATATACTTTAATTGGGATTTTTTTTAAACAGTTTTTGGAGTGACGTAGGCAATTGGGTACCTACTACCTGTGCTACTACCAGTACCACCTCAATTTTTTAACAAGCAGATACGTCAGCGAGCGATATTCCAAATTAAATATTAAAGGAAAAAATGTAAAAAGTTACGCTTCCCGCAGGACTTGAACCCGCTTACTCCGCAATCCGTGTGTTGCTCTTAACCAATTGAGCTACGGAAGCCTACCAGGATCTCGCAAATCTATCGAAACCTTTTTTTTTTTCAAGTCCTGCCGCAAGTATTGCATACGTTTAGGTACTTTTATGTGTGTTGCATTTTTACGTTGTGTTATTGTGTTTCAGGAGGTACCGAAAGATCCGCTATTTACTGAAGCCATATTAACATGCCTGATGCAGTGATCGTTAATTTTCCAGCAATTTTGGTGCAACATTGTTGGTTAAAAGCATCTGTATGCCCTACTCTAGGTGGAATAGATAATTAGGGTTAATAACAGTAATATTAACCTAAAAACCAATCCTCTCCCTAGAAAAAAATTTAAGAAAATCCTTTATTTTTACTATGCTGCACCAAAATTTCTGGAAAATCAACGATCCTTGCTGATGAATATTAACTGAACTTTTAATGTACTGAAGCTGTAGCTTTCAATTAAGACTATTATGTATGAGAATATTTATTGTATTTATGAGAATAGTGGACGACCGTAGTCCGTAGTCCCAATTTTCCTCCCTGGATATTCAAATTATAATAAATATTATTATAGGACATTCTATTCTAGTTATAATGTTAATATCCAAGGAGGAAAATTGAGACTACGTTTGTATGAAGAAGCGGCTGTCCCCTTTCGTATCAAACATTAAAAACTGGAAAAGTGCGAGTCGGACTCGCCCACCGAGGGTTCCGTACTTTTTACTATTTTTTGTTATAACGGCAACAGAAATAAATCATCTGTGAAAATTTCAACTGTCTATAGCAGATACAGCCTGGTGACTAGGGCTTGCAATTCGAATATTCGAATATTCGAATTTGTCGAATATTCGACCTGTTTTGATATTCGAATATTCGGCCGCTCAGGTTTCGAATATTCGAATATCTTTTATTACTATAAAAAAATCTATAGTCCGTCAACCAAATCTTGTCAGTAGCAATGTAAAGCAAACTAAAGTAGGGCAACACTCAAAGAGCAGTATTGCGCTAAGAATAGCAGCAATGTACATCGAACCAAAAGATTTTTTTTTTCCGCTGAGCGCGCCCTGCGTACGTCAATTCAAATTGTCACTCGCGGTTTATTGAAAAAATTTGAAACATGGACGGACAATTTAAAAGCGATGTTAAAACAATGTTAATCAAAATGATGAACAAATTTGAAGATATCAAAAACAACTTCCTATCGTAGTGCTTATATTCTCTTTGTTCCCTATCTATGTCTTCTATGTTTACTAAAATAAAATCATATCAAAATGCAGATAATTAGATAGTGCATATATTTGTTATTTACAATATAATATGCCACTTGTTAATGTAAATTAGTGTACTCTTCTGGATGAATATGACATACCTGTGTAATTTTTTTGATTGGTATATATTGTACAATAGGATTACATATTAAAAATAAAACAACTGATATTTGGGTGTTTATTTAATTTAAAGGTAAATAAGATAAGGGTCACTTTAGCTTACACTATAATTCAGGTCATTAATTGAAAAAATATAATGAAGTTAACAATGTTACCGGGTCACTTCAACCAAGCATAATACTCTGTAGTATTCTATTGCATCTTTGTAAATAGTCACAACTGATTGCTGAAAATATTAGACATGTGGGCCTATGGACGGTTTCATGGACACAATTTATGGTCTTGTTGGATAGATTTAGGCATACGTTTTAATTTTATTTATGCCTTTTAACCCTAAAACAAAAAAACTGAACATAATCTTAAAAGTTCGAAAGAGTTCTTCCAGTATGTACTTGTCATAACCTCAATTTTTAGTAATGTTTACCATCAACGAGCATGATTGTACATTGTAGGCCCCTTAGCTTTGCTTATTCTTATTTAATGTATTGGTATTTAATGGTGACAGCAGAAATATCTCTTGAAACAGAAACGATTCAGAATGAAAACCAAATGAAAACAAATAAGGTGACGGCTGTCGTTCACGATCCACATTCCACAGATAAAACACAGATGACACGCATTTTGGAATTATTCGAACACAGTGTTGCTAACCCGCGATTTTTCAAATTTGCCGCCTTTTACTACTGACAAGATTTGGTTGACGGACTTTATGTCATCCGCTGTAGTTACAGTTTCTGTGTGTTTTACGGGTATTTACAGTGAATGAGGAACGGTAGGTACCCAAATACGAAGGAAATAATATTTTTACTGTATTCCTCTCGATAGACTTCGTGAATACAGTGAAACCTAACTCAATTTAAAAGAAAACGATATCAAAAAGTATGTTATTTTTACGGTGCGTAAGTTTTAAGTTAAAGGGTCATTCTGTTTATTCAGTACAAGCGTACGTTAAGCGAATTTTTGAAGTCTAAACCTTGCCACTTATCGCAATTCTCACATTTAATCATACCAAACCTGCCCAACTTGGTAATCTAACCATGCACCTTTAGCTGACGAATAATCCACCCAGTACTCAACTAACTTTTTCCCTTAAATATTCCAATATTATATACCTAATTAGCCGACCATTAGGAGTAATAACTTGCCAAAACAAATAAAGTCAATAAAGATTCAAAATACAATGAAATTAAAGGCCTTTTTACAGGCCTCTGAGTGATTACAAGTTAATTTAAATCGGAAAATAATTACCTACTGAAAAAAATATCTTACATACCTAGGTGTTTGGATGGTTAAAGTTATATTATTTCACGCAACGACGCATTTATAATAAGTTTTATCTAGAAATATTAAATACGTGTAATTTTGGCGTTTTACTTGTTTTTATAAATGTGGGCAACTTATAAATAGTAGGATGATAAAATCTAGTAAATTAAGTGGATTTCTGCCAAATATCCTTAGTTTTAGCAATATGTGATAAAAGCTTTTGAATAAAACGATAATAAACCGATTTCTCGTTCCTTTTCTTATTTTTTATAATATTCGAATAATTATTCGAATATTCGAATACGTCGTCAGAAAATGTCGAATATTCGAATATCTGAAAGTTTCGAATATTTGCAAGCCCTACTGGTGACAGACAGACAGACGGACGGAGAGACAGACGGACAGACGGACCGAGGGGTCTTAGTAATAGTGTCCCGTTTACCCTACCCTAAAAGTATAAAAACTACTTAACAATTAACGTACTAAGTTTAACTTTCAAACAGCGTGATGTTGTAAAAGGGGCTCGACTCAGCGTAATATTAAGTTTTAAAATTTACCTCTGACGTTTCGACGTGTTAAACAAGACGTGTGCAGGTAATTCGAAAAACTGACGTGCCTAGAAGATGTTGATTTCAACTTGAGCCAGTCTTCTCCGAGACCACGGGAACAACGCCGTCCTCGAAACGTCGGAGGTAAGTAAGTTTAAAACTTAATTTTACGTGATTAAGTCCCGTCGTTGTGTCCCGTATTGTAATTTTTAAGATAGGTAGATTGCTAAAATTCAGACATGAGCCAATGATATTATATAACCATAGATAGGTTATACTCATACTTGAGGAGCACAAAAAATACTTCCATATTTATTCCTATGCCTTTATTTCTGTGCCTACGAAGGAATCTGTTATTTTTGATTAGTTTTATCATTACATCCATCTTTGTCACACTCGTTGTTAAACATAAGGTCGTCTCTTTCTCTTTCGGTGGGAGCTCGTTAGCACGTGCACATTTCTCGCTTGTCCAGCCGCGTCTAAAGGAAACTTGTCCAATTTGTCACAAGTTAAGCGCTTCAATTTTGGAAGGGTTCACCTATAACCTATCTTGAGTTATAAATCATTGACATGAGCCCTATATTGTAAGTACTAGGTTTGTATAAATTATGTTATAATTATATTATGTGAAGTCCCCAATCCGCATTAAGCTAGCGTGGGGACTATAGCCCGAGCCCTCTCGCGCATGAGAGGAGGCCTGTGCCCAGCAGTGGGACGTATATAGGCTCAAATTATTATTATTATTTCTCTTTATTCATTTTTCGTCTTAAGTTAGGTTTTATTACAATATGGATATAAAATTAAAATATAAAAACACTTACATAAAAATATTATACCTAAACATATTATAAAAAAACCTAACCTAGGGTGCCGCCAGCAGCGGGGCAAGGCCCAAGCTGCCGGTGGTCAGGGCCGCAGAGAGAGGAACCGGCGGACTATCCGCGCCGTGTCCAAGATCACCGCCTTCTGCATCTGGCCCTTGATCCAACCACCTAGCGAGAGTCGCTCAGAAAGATGTTGGTCGAGACTCTTCGCTATTAGACCGTTCGCTGAAACAACTATCGGGACAATGATCGTCGAATCAATTATTATTATTAATAATTATATTATGTGATCGTTAATACGTATTCGCGTATATTAACATTTTTTTAACAATTTCAGGGGTCAGATGGTTGTTAGCTTACCTACAGAGTGTCAGGTGTTTACTTTCTTATTTGTCTCTATGAGGCAAGTAGACCTATAATAGCAATGTTATACATGACACTTTGGCGATTCAAATAGGGCCCGATCCTTACAAAAATTTCATCACTATTAGAGGTTTTTATAAAAAGTAGGTATGTAGTGTCAAAGTACTCCTATAATTATGTTAATATCTGGGAGACCGAGCTTTGCTCGGAAAACATATAAAAACTCGAAAATGCGAGTTTTCCTAGAGATAAGACCAAGCTATCGATTTTTCGCCCCCGAAAACCCCCACATTTCATCAAAATCGTAAGAGCCGTTTCCGAGATCCCCGAAATATATATTATACATATAAATAAATAAATATACAAGAATTGCTCGTTTAAAGGTATTAGATTAGATGGATAGATAGATAGATAGATTTTTCGAAAACAAGTAAACGTGAACTTTTGAAATCATCCTTCGATATATTTCTGACTTTATCTGACCTAATTAAGTGCTGTACCTACTATTTTCCTCGTATTCTACGTTCAGCAATATTGATTCTCCGAATGCCTATTACTATCCGACCTTACATACATTTGCATGGAAAAGTACTTAAGTACCTTATAATTAACGGAATTCATAATATATTTAATTAACTTTATCCTATTGTGGTCTAGGTTTAGTTGATTTGGGTGAAACCAATGCTAATGCCGTTAATTACCAAATGCATTCGTTTAAATTGTTAGTAATTACATTTTAACTGTTAGTTATTTTGTTTGTCTTCGGGCCCAACATATATAATAAAATTCCAATCGACATAAGAAATTTAGACAGTGACACAATTTTCAAAAATAAATTAAAGACTTTACTTATTCAATCTGCTTGTTTGAAATATAATTTTTTGATTATTCATTTGACATGTACCACACATAATCGATATCTTGAAATTGTATTATATCTGCCGTAAATTTTACTGTAGGTATTATGACGTGTAAAAAATCTGTATTTTTTACCAATAAAAATCGGAAATCTGTTAATTACATAACATTCTAGATTTGTTACCATAGTAACGGCATCAATCCTGAAAGTTTTATCAGAAAATTTGGAGTATGTTTTGATATTTCACTGATACCTATAATATTACCGCTTTGCTATTCATCTTTTCAACATAATATTCAACATAATTAACAAATTAAAAAAAGTTTTTTTTTATTATGGACAGTAGGGATGTCGCCATTTCTTTATAAATAGATCGAAATTAATGAAACTTATGCAGCTCCATATGACACTGGTAATATTTTACCATTTTAACAAACTTGTCTACAAGTTTGTTAAAATGGTAAAATATTACCAGTGTTTAAAAAACCGGCCAAGTGCGAGTTGAACTCGCGCACGGAGGGTTCCGCACCATCAACAAAAAATAGAGCAAAACAAGCAAAAAAAAAAACAAGCAAAAAACGGTCACCCATCCAAGTACTGACCCCGCCCGACGTTGCTTAACTTCGGTCAAAAATCACGTTTGTTGTATGGGAGCCCCACTTAAATCTTTATTTTATTCTGTTTTTAGTATTTGTTGTTATAGCAACAAAAATACATCATCTGTGAAAATTTCAACTGTCTAGCTATGACGGTTCGTGAGATACAGCCTGGTGACAGACGGACGGACGGACGGACGGACAGCGGAGTCTTAGTAATAGGGTCCCGTTTTTACCCTTTGGGTACGGAACCCTAAAAACTGATGTTAAATACTTAAGTATTTCACAAGATTTGTGATTTACGTTTCAGGGTTGACACCATAGTAATATTGAGTTTTCCAAATAGATATTATTAGGTAGAATCTATCTTAAAGTGTTTTCGTAGGTAAAGTATTGTAATCCTACTTGTATACGTAAGAGTTTCTGAAGTAGGCACGAGTAGGTAAGTAAGATAAGTGTTTGTCAACGTTTCGAGTTGACACGACGATCTATTACCATGTTTGTAAATACAAAGGCGTTGATTCTGCGGAATTGACGTCATCAAACATAAGTCAATACCTATTGATTGATCTTAGTAGCAATTTTAGCATCCACAGCGTACAGATAGTCAGCAGCAGAAGTTGCTAAGCAGGCGAGGTGTTCAAAATTACCTTGACGGCTCTTATTCTCTTAACAATAAAGTCGCGTCAAGATCATTTTGAACACTTGTACTGTTCTGACTGTACAGTCGGCATCAATTCGTCATCACCAGTCACTAATGTGTCCCTCAGCTTGGCACGTTTTACTTGGAAAAGTTTAAAGTTATGAGTCTGTATGAACAAGGAGTAACATACTACTTGCAACCGAATTTGGAGAAATAGTAACGACCAACTAGTAAGTGTACAGTCAGCATCGATAGTAGCGGATGAAACAAGTCTCCAAAAGTATCTACTGTACTTACTCCGTTGCTCGGTGACCCAAAATGAGTCTTGGCCTCCGAAACAAGACAGCGCCACTTTTCTCGGTCCTGTGCGACGTGCGACCTCTCGCCAATTTTTGACTTGACTTTCGCGCATCCAAAATTATCTGTCACTCTAGATATATATATATATCTCTATATAATTAACACATGACAGCTACCTGGGCCCCTATTCGAGATGCACAACTGTCAGATTTCGCATCCTCTTCAATTCAACAGTTGAATGAATCGCATGTTCATCAAGTGCGGATACTATCATTTGATACAACCAATAATTCAACAAAAATCTACTTTGTTTTATTACTACTTTAAGGTTTATAATGGTTTGGTTTGGTTGTCTGTGGATCGCTAATGTCAAATTTTGACACAGGATTGTTCAGATTCAACGGAAGTTCAACACGAGACGTCAAAAGTCGCTTTTCGAATGAGGCCCGGGGAGCATTTTTTATTTATAAGTAAGTTTATTTATAAGATTATTTTAAATTTTATAATACATGAAGTTTAGTTTTATTGTTTAAGTAGTTTGTCTTTTTATGTCGCAATAATAAAGTTTATTATTTCTAGAGTTCGCGTTCTAAATTATCTTCCACAGTCTAATTGTTCTACATTATGTTCGAGAATGTTAGTTACTTTTAACGCGTGTTCTGATCCGTTACTTTTAATGCTGACTGTACCTACCTAAATGTACATTAGGTGAAAAACCTTCTGTAATTTTTAAGTACTCTTACTTTATCTGTGTTAAATATTAGTGAGGTCAATCCTACTTTAGTAAATACAGAAGTTCGCAAATTTGGAGCAGATTTTTTTGCCAGATTGTTATTCCAAAATTTAAAAATAGCTAAGATGGTATTTACTTATCTATATTTGATGTAAGAAACTGTCATTAAATAATCAATAGGAGTGTACAAACTTTACGTCAGTCATAATATAAAAACTTGCGAGTTTCAAATTAGCATAAAGCCTTAAAAAAAGTCAAGGACTGTACCTAAACAGATTATTTGCACAACTTTTGTTAAAGTAAACATAGTCCTTAAACATATTTTTTTCCTTCCGCATTTGCTACTTTTAAGTTTGTGTATAACTATTTTAAAGTTTGTGTACTTACGTGTAATTTAAAATTTTATAATGTGATATGAACTAAATTAATAAGCTTTATTTGATGTTTATAAGCGCATTGTAATATGCCTACTTGAATGAACTCTTATTTTTTATCTAAACATTTCCCTACTATAAACCAAGGTTTAGGTAAAGCTTAACAAAAAGCATAATCCTATATGATTTTTAATAAGTAATAAAAATTGTGTTACTTTTTAGGGTTCCTCAAAAAGAAAAAACGGAACCCTAATAGGATCACTCGTGCGTCTGTCTGTCTGTCCGTCCGTCTGTCACAGCCTATTTTCTCCGAAACTACTGGACCAATTAAGTTTAAATTTGGCACAGATATGTAAGTTTGTGACCCAAAAATGGACGTGTAACGTAAATAAATGAATTTGAAATATGGAGGCCATTTTTGGGGGGTAAATGAGAAAATTAAAAAATAAAGTTTTTCGAACTAAGTATATCGTGATACATATCAAATGAAAGAGCTCATTGTAAGAATCTCAAATATTTTTATTTTTTATTTTAGGATTAATAGTTTAGCAGTTATTCAAAGAAAATAGGCAGAGAATTACCGTCCCCTCCCCTCCCCCCCCCCCCCTTTATCTCCGAAACTACTGGGTCTAAAATTTTGAAAAAAATACACAAAATAGTTCTTTTTCAGATCATTTATTCGTAAATATAACATATTTATAATTCAACATAATAGGTAGGTACACACAGTTCATAATTAATCAATTATTTACATTATGTATTAAGTATATTATCTTAAAATTGTTACATTCCTTTGTTTTTAGTAAACATACAGGTTAAACTACCTATAGATGACAGGAAAACCTGTTAGAAATGTGCAGTCAAGCGTGAGTCGGACTTAATGTAGGTACGGAACCCTTGGAACGCAAGACCGACTCGCACTTGGCCGGTTTTTTTATGTTACTTTCTACTTTAACCTGACACAAATAATATTACTGACAACAACCTGTCATGTCCAAATTAAAACAAATAGTTGTAAAGAACGGTTTAATCCATTGAACTGATTAAACTATTATGAAATAATAATAACATAATGGTTTATAAAGTTAATATTTAGTCACGGAATTCTAACAACCATGCCTTTAGAGATTATCATTATATTCATTATAAATAAGCGACAATTGACACTTGACTGTGTTGGCGACCATAAGTCACCTATTTACTCACACGGCGAGGTGACAAAAGTCAATTTTATGCAGTCGCAGAACCAGTGTTTAGTAACTAATACCTAGAGTTGTTTGCGTTTTAACACGCGGTGGAAAGATCCTTAGACGCATGACGCAAACGTTGTTGTTTATGTTAGTCTAGCTGTTCTTAAGATTTCTTAGTGTTAAATTCAACCATCTACAACCTAAAACCTACTCGAAGTACAGACAGCATCAAAATTAAAAAAAAATAACATCAACAACCTAGCCGTTTTCGGCCACAGCGACTGCTTTCTACAGTTTCTACCGCTGAGAGCGTCGCTGGTGCGCTCTCAGGTGACTGACATAGCCAATCTTTGCAGCAAATGTGCGGCCACACTCGCTGCAGGTCAGCACCCCTCCGACGTAATTATATGTGATGGCCATAGGGGGTCTGGCCTTTAGCTCGTCACGCTTAGTGTCGAGTTCTAATTAGATTTAAGAAACGTATCAGACTATTGAACTGTTACACATACCTTTTGAGCTCATACTTTCGAGATATAGTTAGGTACGTACATACCAGTGGCGGCGCGTCAAACATATATAGGTAAGCAGGGGCTAATTTGGCTTGCATATTTCCTTTACAATTCTGCTCAACGTCCAAAAGCAGGCAAGCCGGTGGGAATCGGCTTTTATGGACGCACCGCCACTGGTACATACCTTCTCTATTATTTAGGAAAAATATTCCAGGATGGCAGATATTTATGGGGCGTTGTTTTATCCGCTACTATTGATACTGACTGTACATATGGGGAAAATGCTACAAACGTTATTTATTGCGACGGACATTTACTTCCTACCTTCCTTACTGACCTTTGTTGTATTTAAAACAACTGAGATAAATATAGTATCTGGTTGCTTAATTCATGAGTCATGACACTCATGACCGAAAATATATAGTGTTCTCTAAAATAATAATAATAATGCCTGTTAAAATCATTCAAAGTCTGACGATGAGTCATCGTTAGATTTTTCTTCTCCTGTTTTTTGTTATTTTTCGATCATTCATGTTGGATGTTAGGTCACGGCAAGACAAATAGAGACACGTGTAGTAATTACAAGTTGGTAAAGGCTGCAATTAAAACGTTTCATAGTGCAGTTTGCTGCAGTACGTTGACTTGAAAACTATATACAAGTTTATTCAGAGACCATACTTTTATATCCGCAACGCAGGCTTCGTCAGGTAAACACAAACTTACAATCAGCTACAGGCATCGTCACAAAAAACTACAGCGATAAAATCCGCAACAGGCTTCGTCAACTCACTCTAAAAATACACATTAATAACAAAAAAAAAAAAGAAAAAAAAAAAAAAAAAAAACCTACAAATAAAATACACCCTCCAACTCACCGCCAGCAGGCAGTGTACCCAGCAGGCTGGCCGCATTTCCCCGTTGAATAGCTATACTAATTCTCTGGGCAAAATACTGGCCTGCCCTCTGGTCACCCGAGGCATCGACCAAACGCGACGCCAAATCCTTAAATAAGCGCCGGGCGCTGGGCCCCCACGACCCTAACGTTTCGACCCCAAAAGGCTCAAATATGTAGCCACTGCCGAGAGTGCTGTACTTGCGCCGTTTGTTATCCTCGGCCGTCGTGATAATAAAACATTATTGTAGGTAGTTGCTAATGTAGCAATAAAGATTTTGCTTTTCACACAAACATAATTACATAATTACTTATGTATGTAGACCATTCGTTGTGATACCCTACAGTAGGTACCTACAACCTACTTACGTTTCCTAAAGCTCATCTCGCTAATAAATTTTATTCTAAGACTAATAAAGTCATGAAAATATTATTACTCTTAAAAAGTTATAAGATAAAATCATAAAATCATAAATTATTTATTTAACAAGACTTTATTTAAATAACCCTAACTAACTAAGACACACAGACTGACATTGTAAAACTATAAGGGTTACTAGTTGACTTCGGAACCCTAAAAACTAGAATTTTGATACATATTGCACATGTGCAATGTCATTAGCGAGATGAGCATTAGGTAATGTAAGTAGGTTGTAGGTACCTTCTGTAGGGTATCACAACGAATGGTCTACATACATAAATAATTATGTAATTTTATTTGTGTGAAAAGCAAAATCTTTATTATTGGGACATAAAAAGACAACTAAACAATAAAACTAAACTACATGCATTATTAAACTTAAAATAATCTTATAAACAAACTTATATGAAAATGCTCCCCAGGTCGCCGTCATGTGTTATGATGCCCAGAAGGGAAAATACATATAGCGCACCATTTATAGAGGCACAATACTGGTTAACTGGTTATTGTTATTTTACTAGAACTGTTCATTGGGGTTTACCCTATCACAGGAGGCCACTGGATGATAGCAGTGGAGGGATTAATTGTTATCTTGAGGTAAAACGTAATGGATCGACTTCTCTCGATCGGATTAACGACTTACACGCGACGCGGGCAAAGGCTAAATACCTTACGAAACAAAAAAACTCGCTAATTCCCACGGCTCATATATGAGCCAGAACGCTTATGGTAACGTCATATCGTGGGATTCGACAGGTTAATGGGGTATTTGACTACTAGTCAAATCAGTTTCTTTTTTCGAACTGTCAAAACGATATTGCTACTACGGAATTTATATGAAACACTAGCAACCCACAATCAAATAACCTACTCTTTATAGTTTTATACGGGGTTTAAAATATAAATTGTGTCTAAAAATAACTGCTGTCTACGTTTCTCTATTAATCTTTTGGTGCTTTATTTCATGCACGGTGTAAAATAATTTATTTTGAATACAGTCAAATACCCTATAGTGATAGGTAGGTGTTTTCAAAAATTAATAGCCACTCTGTTAGTCTAAATTCTCTTTTAAAATAGTTTCATGGTAGGTACTAAAACCTACGCCTCGTTTCAATTTGCGGTTATAGATATAAAAAATCCGTACGCACTATAACACAGGTACGTAGTGGTTATTTTCTCTTTGATACCTAGGTATCAATACGATAACGCACACGCTCTTCTTCAGTGCAGAGTCATGGAGGTCAGGGGTGATGTTGAGATTATTCGCGTCTAAATGATGATGATTCATGTTCATGACACATCAAGTATTGCTCTAACGTGCTTTGAATTTTTATTATTGTTTAGTACCAGTATAACGTACTTAAATGTCCCAGTGCTACAAAGAGATACAGATAAACGACGAAATTTAGTTTACCGTAACTTAAGTTAGCTTAGTACCGTAAAATGGGGTGAGTAGGGTCAAAACTGAAATTCAAACCTCGATAACATTTTATTTTTACATATGAACTGAATGGTGTATATGTCATAAGTGTTCTGGACGTTTGTATTTTAGTTTTTATTTTATTTTGGGTAGTTCCATTTCATAACTTTGACGATAAAGAGGAAAACCCACCTCACCCCGTAGTGCCTCGTATTTGGGGTGAGAGGGGTTTTCATACAAAGGTGATTTTGGAAGATTGTTGGATCGATTTTTTTTTATTATGCGTATTACTATAGCTCCATTTTAAATTGGAATACATTATTTTTGTAGCAGTAGCCTTAAAATACCTTCTCACCCCCCTCTCAAACCTTCTCTCGCCGCGAAACCTACTCACCCCGTTTTACGGTACCTCTACTTGCGGCAAATGAAATTTCATAATAATCATCACTCACTCACTCGCTTCACTGCTGGACAAAGGCTTCATTATGACCTACTAGAAGGTTTTGAGCTATAAGCAAGATGGTTCATGCTGCTATCCCCAAGCACACACACAACTTTGAAATTATTTTCAAATGTATGCAGGTTTCCAATTCCATAAGATCCTGACAGCAATTATTCTCTCGGAAAGCCATATTTGGTGTGGTGGAACTGCTGAAGACAACCATAAAATGATGGCTTACAATTATAGAAGTCGGTTCTTTCCTATTATTCCACGTACGAGTACCTATCCTACCTCATTATCTGCAAATCACAATCACTTACGAGAATAGTGATTGTACAATTGTGTCTCATTTATGCGCTATATATATGTTACACTCGGCTTCATTTCTAAATTTAAATTGGCTTTATTACCTAGTTGAAAGCCCCCCTTATCCCCCTTAGTCAAGCCACTGTCTGTATCAGTAAATTAACCATTCAATTAATTATATCGAAATGTTGGACCACAAAAATCGTGTCTGCTACCTTGGACTGTGTGAAACGTTTAGACCAAAAAATCTCCCTTCGATGATCAAATACAGAGCTAAAAATTGCCCAGACCTATTTCAGCAACATTTTGTATTTTTACTCTTATTTTTTTCTAATTTATTGCGATGTTTGTGGTTGATGTACAAACAACATACATTGGTATTGGTATGGTATGTTGTAACATGTATTGGTATCTTCTGTAGCATTGCATGCAATAAAACATTTTCCAATTTAAGTATTTATACTGGCATATAAAGGACATTCGTCGAACTGAGAACAGAACAAAGAACATTTTATCTTGGTGCAGTGCTCTCATTCAATACTAGTTGAAATTTCTCAAAAAGTGTACCTACCTAATTAAGGTAAAATATACTAAATCGTTTTAAGTTAAGCACCTAATCCTCCTTTCTAAAATTTTACTTGTGTGCTTATTGCAGACAATAATTATTATATTTATAAATTATATTTAAAAAACATCAATATCTTTGTTACGGGCAAATTAAAATTATAGCAACTTCTATAAAATTCTACATACCCATGAATTAACGAAAATAATTCCCTTTACAGTCACGAGCTTCCCAGCACTGATTCTTTCATTAGAATTAGGATTTAGAATGCTAGGTATATTTTTTCGGACTCTCTAAGCTAAAGTAGTAATACCGTGACTGTGTTCGGCATTTAAAAAAATTAAAATCCGTATCACCGCCATATTTCTCGCAGGCGCTAATCGACAATGAAAAGACTCGTATTCCTCGTGTTCCTCATTCTCCTCGTCTACCAAAGCCACGGCGAAGATCATACGTACACAACCAAGTACGACGGCATCGACCTCGACGAGGTCCTGGCTTCCAGCAGGCTGCTTACCGGCTATGTCAACTGTTTGTTAGACCTGAGGCCGTGCACGCCCGATGGAAAGGAGTTGAAAAGTAAATTAGCGCTATAGATGGTAGATTCCTAAGTGTAAGGCCTGAGTGGACGCACGGAGCGGAGCGTTCGGCGGGGCGTGCAGCGTGGCGTGCAGCGTGGCGTCGGGCTCACGGGTGATTTGAGCAGCGTGCACTAAGGCCGCTCCTATACGTTTTCATTTGTTTGACATGGACGCCGCACGCCCCGCGCTGCTGCACGCCCAACATGAGCGTCCACTCAGGCCTTACTCTAATAGATGTGGTGGTGTGTGGTGTGGTATACGCGTGCGTCCGTGAGGGACAAAACATAGGCAATGCGACACTATGATTAGGCGTTTTTATTTGTTGCCCACTAATAATCCATACTAATTAATGGTGGGGAATTAAAAAAATGTGAGACTGTGACAAGGACAAACAATAAGCGCTTTCGCTGCTACTCCTACTGAAAGATACATAAGACTATCCCGTTCGGTCATTTCCTCCCACCCCTCATGCCTGATCCAGTTAAAATACTAGATTCATAGTTAGCGCCTATTCGACTTATCGTAGCTACGTTAAATTGTTAACATATTGCAAGTCGCGTCTACACAAGTAGTATTGCAGTGACAATTCAAATAAGACTCTAGCCGTCGCTTTTCTCAGACATAATTTGAGTAGGTATCAGTAAATAAATCCATTTTTATGTCTGGTTTTATTGTATTGTCATTTATATAGGTAATTCTTAGTTATTTTATTACCAGTACTCATCCAAATAGCAAGAACTGTACAGTCACCTGCAATAATATATTACTCTTCGAAGGCCGCAAAAATATGTGACACGCTCTTATGGCTCTACAAATAAGACCGTGTCAGATATTTTTGCGGCCTTCGATGTGTAACATATTATTGCAGGTGACTACCTACCCTGTACGCTACCCTGCTTTGTACCAACCTAATGTTGGAAACAAGGAGCCAGTTTTTATAGATGACGTTTTTAATAAGAAAAAAGGCTGCAATATGTACAAAATATTGCAGAGAACCTTCCCGACGCCATTTCGAATGACTGCATCAAATGCACGGAGCGGCAGAAGCAGGGCGCCGATAAGGTGATGCACTACATTATCGACAACCGACCAGACGACTGGGTGAAGCTCGAGAAAAAGTAAGGACATTTTCCGTGCCTATTATATCGGCCTGATTCGAACTCCAGATACGATATGGATCGGATATGTCTCGAAGAAACGTCACTTTTGACACTGACATATCCGATACATGTCTTATCTGGACCTAAACCTAATATTTGACGTATCTTAAAGCTCGAATCAGGCTGATTTTCTATCCCTTTTCCCTTCCCTAGCGACTCCATCAATAGTTCTTATCCGGATTACCTATGAAACTGTATTGTGGCTCGCAAAACCAAACTTTGTTTTGAAGATGCCTAAGGGTTGTCACATAGAATACTCCAGTATGTTATATAACAAAGCTCTTGAGGAAGTACCACTGCCATGCTTCAGGTTCGGTACCTAACCTATCTGATGTAGATGATTTCGGATGCATTATTTACCGTCGCACTATAACATCAAACGCCTGTGGTCTTATTACAAGCAATTGTCGATTAACCATATATTCGAGCCTATGTTGTCGAGGCAAATACTTATAACGACACCGTTGAAATAAATTTTTCCTCTTGGCCCATAGTAGCCCAACTGATCATAGTTTATATAAAAGATCATAGTTGGGCTAGCCTAAGCTAAGCCATCCATAGCGTAAATTTGAGTTTATGTGTCAGTCGCGAACTATTTTTATTTCTATGGGATTCTAAATCTGCCCACCTTTTTCGTAATGTCATGAACTTTTTGACTGGTGATTTAACAAAAATCTACATTGATTATTGTTTATGAATCAGAAAAATAATTGTTTGTCATACTCCAGATACAACTCCGATGGATCCTACAAGAAAAAATACATGGACAGCAAAGTTCACAAGGAGGACAAAACAACCGAAGATGTTAAACCAGCAGAAGGCGAAACTACCGAGGAAACAAAAACCGAAACGACCGAAGAAAAGCAAGAAAAATGAGGAACAAATCATGGAGCATGGCTATGAAAACCGGACAAACTGATTAGAAAGTCGCTAATAAAAGGGTTTCTCAGAGTCGGGTAGTTTATTTGATTTTACGTCTGGTAAGTCAGCGGCATAAAATTCACTAAGGTATAATGTACTTAAAAAAATATAATATACCTAAATCAGCGATGATACCTAACTTAAATTAACCTAAACAAATACCTTACTACTTTTTCAATTCTAGCATATACCTACATAATCGGTGACCTAACCTAAGCACGTATATCCACTTTTAATGGTGACGTGGCCTGAAGTGGGTACCTACTTAAGTTGGTGCACTTTATACTCCTACCCGTACCTACTTACCTATTTCCTTAAACGATTGTATTGTTCAAGGAGTCTCACAGCTGGCTCATCAGTTATCACTGTCATCAGCTTCCGATAGAACCTTTGGGTCAAAAATGATTTCGCGTGGGTACGAAAAAAATTAATAAAACAAATGTATGTTATTCCATTTTTAATACAACATTAATGTTACTGGGGACCTATTTGACTCATCGACAGTCACTCTTCTATTAAATTTTCCTTTTGGCGTCTAAAGTTACCAAGTAACGATTTTCCTTCTAACAAGTCAGACAGGCCCGTAAACTAATTAATGTACAATTCATTCTAGGTATTAACATGTAATAGTAAATTACGATACAAGTGCGAAAAGTAGGAAATTCGCAACGAGTGGCGATAAATTGAAACACGACCGAAGGGAGTATTTTAAATCGACACGAGTTGCGAATTACCTTTTCGCACGTGTATTGTACAACGTTTTACAGTACATATCCCATATGGCCCTTTAATTTTTTGACATAGACACGGCCCTTTTCAACGCCAAGAGCCACTAAAGTGGTCGAGTGCTGTCGTGCCCATGACGCCAACAGCCACTAAAAAGGCTATGACGGACGCTGTCAAAGCAATTTTCCTGCTGACAGATAAGGTTAATTTTCGCTCTTCATATTGCAACCATTTGGCGTATAAGCCACATTTTAGCAAGGGACGAAAAGCGTTGAAAAGGTTAATCCCGCCCTAGGGCGGTAAAGTAGGCATATGTACTGTATATTACAATACAATTCATCATTTAAGGGTTCTTACGGGTCACTTTTAATTCAAGCGATGTATTCATCAAATCAATTTTAGGGATACCTTTTTATAATATGAGTGGCAGTAGAGGTTGATAATATGCCATTAAAGACCGACAATTTCGTCAATAATGTGTCTAAAGAGATCGTTTAAAATACCTATATTATTTTACGGGACCCTTAAATATCTTGCGCAGCGCTTCTGCCCCTCTGCTTTCAAACATTAGTATTAAATATTACTTTAAAATGGCACATATAATCCTAGAAACTAAAACGCTATTCCGGAACCTTTTCCATAAGGTACCTCTTCACTCTCACCTTGGCACCGGGCAGAATGAATCGGTTGGCACGTACACTTATCACTTCTTCAGGTTCGCCCACGGCCCTGTACCGGTCCGTGTCTGGTGCAGAGGGTGTCCGTTTGTTTATATATTGCTCCTTTACCAAAAGGGCAACCCTACAACGTTTACCGAGATATATAATAGCACGAGTAACGCACACATTGACACATTTCTAATCTAACTAGATAAATTAATATTATTTACTTTTTTTCAAGGCAGTGCATAATTTCAGTGAGGTAAATTTAAGAGAATTCACAGAAAATTAAATTAATTACATAGAAAATTTCGAGGCTATTAAAGAAAAGTAATAACATAAAAAATTAAGTTGCTCATTTTCCTATTCGATAAGGTCTTTTCAAGCTTTACTTAAATAGTTTCTAATCTTCAAAACATAAGATTCGAAATTGAAAATGTAATCGTGGGATTCATGTCAGATTATCGAAATCAACTTCTTTTGAGCAGCGGTGTGGCCGATAATTTTAATATGTTTATACCTACTCGTACCCCGATCCAATTTTTGGCATTTTTGTAACTGAGTTTAAACAATAATGTTTCAAAATAAATTAGTATGCGAGAGCTAATGCGCGATGACTGGTGACAACAATCATCCTATCCTACAATCAGGGGCCTTACCATCATGTCCTTATTGCGATTCTGTTTAGGATCTAAACGTGAATTGCTAAAGGACGAAGCTATAAGTGGCATAACCCCTCCCTTAGCAATTCAGTTTAGGTCCTAAACAGAATCGCAATAAGGGCATCATGGTAAAAGGCCCCTGGTGACAAGTCGTTATAACTAGCTTGGTAGGTACAGTGGGCCAATAAAGTGGTCTACCACCCTACGGTTGAGGTTCGTTTGAATGTCATGAGACAACAAGGCCGATTTAATATTAGGTCAGTGACAATTCTCAACCTTAGCGATCGTTAGATCTCGCAGAAACTTTTGTCCAAACTGGTAGACCACTTTCTTGGCCCACTGTACGTGATGTTTGCTCTTATCCCAAGATCCTCTGAATCTTCTTGATGCCGTCGTACCTGGTGAGGAACAGCTTCCAGGAGGAGGGGTCGTGCGCCATCATGGCCGCGATGACCCGCCCGGCGTTCTCCTTCTCCGCCGTCGAACAAGACTTACAGTCGTCTTTGATAGCTTGAATTATGATACCTGAAAGAAAGAAAAGTTAGAATACCCGCGACATATTACCACCAAAAATAGATAGTTAAAGAATTATCTTGGCAGACAAGACGATTACTAACACACTTTCATCAGTTCATCCTTTTAGAAGTTACGATGCCACTGAGAGACACATGTTAGGTACCTACTTACATCCCATTTTGATATGTCATTAAAGACATTAAATTATGCATATTGTTTTCTCAGGTTCCCCTCTGTGAGAGTGAATTTCTTAGGAAAGAGTCTTGTTAAGTACAATACATCTAATACAAAAACGTCTTGCAATCCACAAAACTATTATCTTTGGAAAAGTAATGTAACCGGCAGCTAACACTAACAACACATCAACAATTAAAACAAAATTGCATTTGAATCATCTTTGATTTACTATTAAGCGATAGTAAGCAGAGGGGCTTCCGCGAAAACCGAATTTCGCAAATTGCGGGGATCTTTCTCTTTTACTCCAATGAAGGCGTAATTAAAGTGACGGAGAAAAATGCCCGCAATTTGCGAAATTCGGTTTCCGCGATAGCCCCTCAGGTGGCTCAGGTAACTAGATAGGATAAGGATAACACTTACTTTTCGTCTCCTTCATATCCTTAGAGCAATAATGGTCAGCCGACATCAAGCATTTCACATCTCTCGCGGGCAACGGCTGAATCAGCTCATTCAGTCTAATTTTAGCATTCGACGCCTTTTTCTCAACCTCATCCACAACCGAATTTAGTACCGTGAAGTCTTCATCACCGTACATCACATTGTAGCCCATACTCGTCACCCCTTCGCTCATGGCTCTGTCGATTCCGCCGGCCGTCGGTTCCGCCGAAGTTAGCCGAAGAGCCAGAAGGGACAGGAAGATTTCGGACAACATTGCTGGAGGCTGGCAGTGTTCTGATGGCGAGTGGTGGTCCAGTGGCGAGTAAGTGGCCGGTGATGCAAGTGCACGTGATGTTAATTGTCCTGTTGCTTGTTTGTTTACAGTAACTGAATGAGAGTTGTCAGGAGTTAACAACAGTTTGGTTATTTTATTTATTTATTTATTTAATTAATAAAGTACAGTGATATTCTTAACTATAATCATAGCCCCGCAAAACTCAACAATGAGTTTGACTGTGGGGTCATCAGTCTCTGGTTAATATGTAACTTAATGTAACTTAAAGTAGGTAAATTAATTAAGTACTACAATGTATCATGGTAATGTTTTTTTAACATAGATTTAAATTTGGACTTCTTGTTTTCGCGTCTTATAGCTTCAGGCAAACTATTGAGTAAGTATGGAATTCTTTTTCTAAGTGTTCTATCCCCGTAGTAGTTAAACAAACGTTAGACAATGGGATTCATTATGTTCCTAATTATGGGTTAAGTTTGACAAAGTTGACGCGTTAATTATTATATAGGTAATGTGTAATTGGCCTAACGCGGACTGCTATTATATTAATAGTAGCTTTACCACCATACTAAACGCCTGGTCTTACTTTTTAGGGTTCTAGAGACAATCCACTCTAGAGATTTTTAGATCAAAGCAGAAACTAAGGCTGAAATTCGTAAAACACTACTTATTATTTTTTGAGTGATTCAAAAAAACTGGCGCTGAATACTTATCTGGTAAAATATGGACAGATTGAGTTCACGTGCCAACTCTTATGAATTGGCCTAATAAGTTTAGAATTCTATGTTTTAACTAAAGAAATAACCAGAAATATTATAAAACGCCAAAAAGTAGGTAACCTAGTTTCATCAGGTCTGTCCGTTATAGGAATCAAATATCTTTTTTTTCTAAAGAAATGATCCATAATACATTAAAATAAACATTAATAATAAATAACACAATAATTAAAACTAATAATAAACTAATAAACGTCTAATATGCGCCTTCTTATAAAGTGTTTTAATTAAATTTAATTTGCTCTTTTGTCTGAAAATAGCAAAAGAGTTTTGAATAGTCGTGAACTTATAAACCAATTTCAATTAAGACGATGTCGATATTATAGTTGACGACCCCTGTGCTTAGGATATTCGGGGCGCGCGTGCGCCGGTCGTCCACAAACAGCCTTCGTCTCGCAGCATACCAAGTGGCAAACACTAATGTTGACGTTCCAATGACCACCGTTTACAATCTTGTAGATTTTCTTACGCGATCAATAATGTCAATATTTGCCTGCTAGATGAGAAAACCTCTAGGTAGTTTTAATACTTATAATAGTTTTAGATACCCATTTATATTTAAAAAGCTAAATAGCTTCTGTCCGCAACTTTCCGGCGTAGCTAGCTAGACCTTTGTCCTTTCGCGATTTTGTCTACGTAGAATTAGGCAGTATATTCGCTAGGTGCACGACTGGTGCTGCCCTCATTTTGGCAGACTTTCTACGTTAAATCTTATGGAGTAAAATTAGTTCAAGCGGCTGCCGCTAGTACTAATGTCAGACATTCCATAAGATTACCTGTATTTGTGACGATCAGCGCCACTTCCCCCTCCACCGACTGCGCACCTTGCCAATAGATATATCCCTCTTGTATATAAATATATAGCATTTATAATATGAATTAGGGATTGAAAGATACACATAAACAGATAATGTATCTCGCTAAAATTATATTCGATTCTAACTATGGTAAAAAGTCATAGTAGGTTATGGGCCCCTCGCGCTACCACTGCCTATCGAATACTATCGACATTCAGCATAATAAGGTTTATTTGGATAACTAATTAATTTTGTCGATAATGGTATAGTACGACATACATAAGTATTACATTTAATAGTGTTATTTAGAAAAGTTTTAAATGTATATATATTATGTACATTTAAAACCCGATGTAGGTTTTAGTGCTATGTAGGTTTTAGGGTTATGAACCAATTTTGCAAGAAATTTTAAATCTAATCTTAACTACCTACCAGTTTACTTCCTTGGACCTACTAAGGAAAAATAGTGGTGGTGTGGTAGACCAGAAGTTTCGCCCAAATTGCTTGTAAAATACCACAGGCGTTCGATGTCTCCTAGGGCGTGAGTCATCGAAAATTAAAAATAATAGTTAGTCATTTGCGAAAATACAATTTGATCCTAACATTAATATGACTTTCTTTGGCTAAGAATAATTTAATTGAAATTGTTAAGGATAATGATTGGGTTAATGAGCCCTTTTATTCTTTGTTTACAACACTTACGCCCATAGTAACGACCGGTTTTACGGTCGGGGGTCACGGTAATGTAGCGGTGACTGTTTACAATCTCATACCATTAGGTGCTTTATCATGGCGTCTACGGTAAATTATAAAAGCGCCGGCTGGTTGTCTATTAGCAAGCCGTTCAAACCTCAATATTGATGCAGTGCGTCAGGAGTGCATTTTCCCCTTAAGTGAACCGATCCCCCTTCTACCCCTAATACATTAATGGAAAGTTTGTTTTGAAAAATTTTCATGAGCGTACCTACGTCATTCATTATTCATTGGCAATTCAAAGAAACAAATACCTAAAGTAGTGAATTTTAGGACACTTCCTTTACCACTCAATTCATATCATGGTTTGTCTGAACGTAAATTAGGGACAAAACGCAATATCAAACCACAAAGTGAGTTCAGTCAAACAAACTAAAACCGCTGTTACTTTTTCAAATGTTCACTTCTAACTACTAGGGTGACCAAGATGACTAGATAGTTCATAGAAAAGGCCAATCGAAACTAATAATGTATGGAAATAGTCACATGACCTTGTAACATTTGCATCCAGATACCGTAAAACGGGGTGAGTAGGTTTCGCGGGGAGAGGTGGGTTATGAATGGGGAGAGAAGGTTTGAGAGGGGGGTGAGAAGGGATTTTAAGGCTACTGCTACAAAAATAATGTATTCCAATTTAAAATGGAGCTATAGTATACGCATAATAAAAAAAAAATCGATCCAACAATCTTCCAAAATCACCTTTGTATGAAAACCCCTCTCACCCCAAATACGAGGCACTACGGGGTGAGGTGGGTTTTTCTCTTTATCGTCAAAGTTATGAAATGGAACTACCCAAAATAAAATAAAAACTAAAATACAAACGTCCGGAACACTTATTACATACACCATTCAGTTTTCATATGTAAAAATAAAATGTTATCGAGGTTTGAATTTCAGTTTTGACCCTACTCACCCCATTTTACGGTACATTTATTATTTTCATTTGGCGTTTATCGATCTGATTGTCTTGGCTAGGCCCCCTGATTCATGTAATAGACTTGTTATCGGATTCTTAGATATTGTTTCTAATCGCATTCCGCATTTAATATCATTTATAAAAATTCTGGGTGCTGACCTCTTGGACTTTAAATGTATGACTAATTAAGACAAGTAATAGTTCACCCCTAGTACACTCAACTTGCATACCTGACTATTGAACTAGAAATTAAAACAGGCACAAATAATTTTCAATATTTATTTCTTTTTCAACAACACCTCCATCTTTTTGGATGCTAGAGACATATCTAACTTATTACTAGTGCTCTTAACTAATACTCCTAACAAGGCCGAGAATACTTTCACTTTCCCCTCCTTGTATTGCTTTACCAATTTTGGATTATTCTCAATCACTTCCATGCACTTCTTAGTGATTTCATCTTCATCTGTCACCAAAGACCAGCCTTTTTCTTTAACAATGTTTACGGGGGATTCAGCAACGTCGGAATCAACTATTTCTTCGAGAACCTTCTTACAAACTTCCAGACTAATTTGCTTTGTTACCAACATGTCAACTAACTCTTTTAGCTGTTTTATAGTGATATTACATTCTTCGACGTCTAAATTTTTCTTGTTAAGCACTGTTAGTAAATCATTGATCAGTAAGTTGGCGATTTTGGTTGAATTTTTAGCGTTTTCTGAAGTCAAGCTCTGGAAATATTCGAGTAGGGTAGGTTCGTTGACTAGCTGAATGGCCGTATCGGGCCGCAGTTGGTAGTCCTGGATGAGTTTTTTTCGTGAGTCCTCTGGGAGTTCTGGTATGGTGTCTTGTATGCGGGGCACGCTTAATACGTCTTTTGTGGCGTCTTTTGTTTTTAGGTTGACGCGGAGCGGCGGGAGATTCGGTTCTGGCATAAACCTGGAAAAAGGAAAATGTTGTCTCACTTTAAATGACAAACAAAGAATATCCCTACAGCCTATGGTTGACTGGTAGAGAATGCCATTTGGCATTAAGTCCGCCATTTGTGTTGTATATGTTTTGTGCAATAAAGTTTAAATAAATAAATATCCTGCCTTTTGTAAAATAAAAACTGATAAGCTCGAAAAAGATAAAAGTAAGTGAAAAGTTGATGAAATGTTTTTCTTCCAAATTAGGTTCATAGGTGTGGTACTATACAGCACGTCCACGGATGATTTTATTATTTCTTTTGCGGTACATATTCATGAAAAGAAATGTACTTTTATGTACTTATGTTTTTAAAAAATGTACTCGCACGGTTTTGGCATAGCGACATACAGGTCGTGGTCGTGCTGAGTAGATACTCCCTGGCACGACCACACTATATTTATCGTTAATTTAATGGTCAAATGAATACAAAACAAATGTACTCAAATTGTACTAGCTACGAGCACATCAAAATGTGACAGTGGTACTGCAAAAATCGCTGTCATGATTAAAAAAGGTGAACCTAAGGGCTGATTTAGACGGCGCGCGAACTCGCATGCGACTTTCATTACATTGCGGGTTTTGATCGGCTGGTTGAAATGCACGTAACCAACAGTTCGCAATGTAACTAAAATCGCATGAGAGTTCGCGCGCGCGTGATGTCTAAATGTGTACGATTTCAAAACCCCAAATCTTTTGTAATTGTGACGTTATCTATGAAAAGGGACCTTATTGTCGATGGCGCTTCCGCCATTATAAACGATGCTCCGATACAAATACAACGCTGCGCGTCGCAGTGCGGCGTAAACGCCATCGACAATAAGGTCCCTTTACATAGATGATCCCACATTTAGACATCACGCGCGCGCGAACTCTCATGCGATTTTAGTTACATTGCGAACTGTTGGTTACGTGCATTTCAACCAGCCGATCAAAACCCGCAATGTAATGAAAGTCGCATGCGAGTTCGCGCGCCGTCTAAATCAGCCCTTAGGTTCACCTTTTTTAATCATGACAGCGATTTTTGCAGTACCACTGTCACATTTTGATGTGCTCGTAGCTAGTACAATTTGAGTACATTTGTTTTGTATTAATTTGACCATTAAATTAACCATAAATATAGTGTGGTCGTGCCAGGGAGTATCTACTCAGCACGACCACGACCTGTATGTCGCTATGCCAAAACCGTGTGAGTACATTTTTTTAAAACATAAGTACATAAAAGTACATTTCTTTTAATGAATATGTACCGCAAAAGAAATAATAAAATCATCCGTGGACGTGCTGTATAGTACCACACGTTCATAGGTGAATTGTCCAATAAAACCAATTTGTGACAAATTAAAGTTACAAATCATGTGGTTTTTCCCTACTGCATATCAAAACATGGTATCTTTTAGCTAGGATTCTCAAGTGTGCATACCATATGCAACATGATCTTATCAGCTAGTTGGAGTTTTTGAACACATTAGCCATCATTTTAGTAACCCGTCTTGTCCATCTATCATTTCTCCTCGTAAAGTCTTTTGGGGAGACGGAACTCCTAGCTATACCGGCAAAAGTGTGTGCAATACCACTAGCTACATTGCAAATTCTTCCCTCGTCTAAAGAATAAAATATCTTATTGAGCTGTGTCCGTATAGGCTTAACGAGTACTTTATAAAACTTAATGTAAGATAGAATGAATTGCATGCTAGCTAATATTGTAAATATTGTATTTTAATTTATGCTACACCGATCTGGTAAAATTGTATAATTGGGTACCTCATAAGTACTAACATTATGCGCCCTACCCGGGTGTCATGTACTGACTACATTCTACTAACATCTTCTGTAATGCACATGACTTTTAATGTTAAATAAATGAAATGAAATGTATTGAGACAATACGACATGAAAAATGGTACCGTCTTATGTAAACATACAATTTATGGCAAATAAATAAATGAAATGAAATGATATAAATAATAATACCACCAACCTATAATCTTGCACTTGCTCTTTGTCCCGCATGGCGACGGTGGCGCGCCTAGCGGCGTCCCAGGCGCGCGTCTCGTTCACCACGTGGCCGCCGCGCGACAGCACGTCGCGTTGTCGCGCGATCTCATGCTTGATCGCCGCCGCCACGCCGCGGACTGACCCGATGTTTTTTATCTGAAATTGATATTGAATATGCAATCAGTTAAGTAAATAATAAGGAGAAAAAATATGCAGTCTCCCAATTATTTTTTTCTTAAAAACAAAGGAGCCTGGCGACATCTGTAGTTATTCTACAAATCGCAAGTGCTTGTTTGAGGTCATTACTATAACTGCAATAGATAGAAATCATGAATTTTGTGGTTGTCGTAGATGTAACTTGGATGTAACAAGTTCAAAGGAAATAAACTAAAAACAATTTGTTATGAAAAACTGCGATAAGAAGGAGGAAGTATAAAAATATGAACAGGAAGATGAAAAAGCCTAGGTACCTATAAAAGTCACCTACCAATTAAAATGTAACTCCCTGGTCAGTCACAACAGGGATGTTGTCAATTTTTTGGAACTGTTTTTATTTTGTAGATAGACACGTAATAATTACAGAAAAAAATATTAAAAAAATATATTCATTAATTTTGAATAAAAAAACATGTATAATAAGTTTCGTGTTTAAATTTCGCGCCTAAACGCTCCAAACTGTCACGTGACCTTGATAACGTAACGGCGTTTTAAACAAACTGCTGTCAGTAATTTTTTTAAATTCTTTATATGGCAACTGACAAATTTTCTTTAAAGCCTTAACACACTACCGCATCGGACAGCGACCTTCTTTCTCGCTATAACTTATAGCTGCGTCCTTAACGCACCACCTTACACACTATCGACCGTGCGCCGCACCGCACCAAGATCGCGTTTCGGTACGATAACCTGTAGACACTTAGGCAGGTTTTATAACTTGTCTTTGGTGATTCCACTGTGATTACGTCACGCGCTCCGATTGGCGTTTGCAGTCACGTGATACTGGGCATTATTTTAAATACTTTTGATTATTTTTAATTAATTTATTACGCATATTTAGACTTGCAAAATATGATTTTCCGCGTTCTAATATTCCCTGCTATGGTAAAAACATAACATGTTATATGTTCGCGATTCATGTCAACATCCCTACTGTAGACAAGTTTCATCCCTTAGCTGGAAGGATCCATACATAAAGCTAGGAACCCTATAGTGAACCTCAACAGTTTTGAATGATTCACGGTTAGTTTCACTAGACTTATATCAACAGGGATACAAACAATGCAAAAGGTAATCACCGTTCATATCCCGGTCGATATCTATCTAATATGTATCTATCTATATATCTATAAATCCCTTTTATTCTGAGTTAGAGTATGTCTCTAAGCTCAGTGTGCCGCTTGGCAAAGGCCTCCTCTAGCTCTTTCCATTGGGGTCTGTCGTGGGCCACTCTTCTCCATTTCCCGGTCGATATAAGTCTAATGAACCTCAAGTCATAGCCAAGAGAGCAAGGTATCTCTCACCTCAGTACGTGTGGAGAGCGGGTCCCCGGGCTGCCGCAGGGACACGTTGGCGTCAACGCGCAGCGCGCCCTCCTGCAGGCGGCCCGAGCAGGCGCCGAGCCGCTGTACAATCAGCAACAGCTCCTTAACCAACGCTGCTGCCTCTTCTCCATCCTGGAAATAATATTAAGCCTTGGTGAAAAAACATATTTGTGTGCCACCTTTATGTTTATGCGGTTACATAGTTACACTTCCAAATCATTTTTTTTATTCACTCTTTAGGGACATGATCTGTTGATTGTTCCACAGTATACTCTAAGAATTCTTACTGAAACTTTAACATTACATATTTCCGAAATATTGGTTTTAATGTGGATTAGCACAAAAGTTCAATTTCTGCTAGAACGAGCTTTGATTTTTAGTTCATGAAGGTATGAAAAACATATGAAAACTACTGTGTATTGCTATCATTGCATGTTTTAAGTTTGTTATTGAGTTATATAGATCATCTTCACTCTCAATGTCTATTGGCAATCCTTATACTCGAAAGCCAAGAAAATGTTCTAGTCTGATAACTTTAATATCTTTAAATTTCATGATATATCTAATTTTTAATAAGTCCCTTTTGATCCAATTGAGCCTTCTTAACATGTCACTGTTTATCTATGCATTTCTTAACACAAGTACAACAATGTATAAACTCACCTCCAAGTCAGGTTCGAACACCAGTTCAATCAGCGGTGCCCCAGCCCGGTTAAGGTCCACGAGGCTGCGCTTGAGCTCCGCGTCATGAAGAGACTTGCCACTGTCTTGTTCCAGCTGGATTTGCTTGATCTTTGAACTCTTCTTGTAAGGTTTCTTGTGAATGCCGGGAGTATATACCTGTTGACAAACAAACCAGTAATTTAAAAAAAATCTCTAATTTTTAATATTATTTATAGGATATGATCAGAAACTACCTGAAAATTAATGACTCCATCACTGGCTAATGGGGCTCTCTGTTGCGTGATTTGATAACCAGCCGGCAAATCGGCGTAAAAGTAATGTTTTCTATCAAAAGTTGACACTTCGTTAACTTTGCACGAGAGAGCTAGTGCAGTCTTTATTGCTAATTCTACACACTTTCTGTTTAAAACGGGTAACGTTCCCGGTATGGCGGCATCTAATAAAGCTACACAATTGTTCACTACACCACCAAAAGTATTCTGAGCGCCGGAAAACAGTTTAGTTTCGGTATTTAACTGTGCGTGAACCTCCAGCCCGACCACACTTTGCCATTTATCGACAGAGACAGTTGAGTAACTACATTTACATGTGAAAGGATTTTTATAGTGATTGTACAGGCGTCCAGGAATATTTCGCAAGCCCATTTTAGTAACCTTGCTGTTATTAATATCACAATTTCTAATATTTTGCTCAGTTCATTACAAAATAATCTAAACTATATTTTGACGAATTTGACGTAATATTCTAATGACAGCAGAAAGCACTTGACAGCTAGATTTTTTTACAACGTAAATGAACGAGTGAACGAGGGCACCGAAACGAAACACAAAATTATTCCATTCAATTAAGTGGATTTTAAATATACAAATCCTTTTGCAACTTAAACATTAAAATAATAATTGATAAAAATGTAACAATTACAGTTCTAAGTTTTAATTAAGTTACGTAACAAACACAATGTACACGTCAACTTCGAACAAAGGTCTACTCGAACAATCTACCGTAAGTGTTGCTACTCCTCAATAGATGGCGCTTATAGCATCCCAGTGCAAAACGCGGGAAATGATAAAAATGAGGCATTCGACGTATGCACCTACAAATCCATTAATTAATAAGACAAATTAAACTCTCCCATACCCTTAATATTCAACAATTTGTGTGTTAAACTGTATAAGCAACACATTATTTTGACTTAAATGTTAATTCTTTACAAGTAGAATTTATAATTATCTACTTACATGATTCAGCAGTGCACGACGAGATGGATGAATGAATTTAATAAATAATTAACACTTATATTTAACGAATGTTGCATTGATAATTTGGCTTAGAACGTAGCTTACATATTAATTAAAGTTTAAAAATAGATTTATATAAGTATCACATTTTACAGCTATTTAATTTTAACCGTTTCATTGCTATACCACTAATCCCGTTACAACTTCGAATAGGAACGAAAATAGATAAAGAACAATGAAAGCTAGGGTAGCTTCAGCAATTGAATACATTTCTGTATCTCCTTTTAGTGTAAAAAAAGGGAAAATAGTATCCGTTTTCGCGGACGGTTGACGAGTTATAAGTTGAAATCGCGTGAAAGCGTGCTATCGATCGTACCGCCTGGTGGGGTATGCCACATCTCACATCAACGCAGCAGTACAACACGAAACCTTGGAAGTGTAATCCAACTAAGTTACAAAACCACCCGACGCGCTAAGCAAGTTAAAGGCAAACTTAATTATCGAGTGTACTGTCAATTCGTCCGCATCATAATAGCATTTAGACATACAACACACCCACCGCCGGCATAAAAATATTATCTACGGTTTGACGTCAGCAGTAGTAAGGTGCAAGGTACACACCTCCCGCCACCTAGATAGGTACGCTTAATCGATAAAAAATGTATTAGGTTGAACCTAATTCGCACTATATCAATATCTATGTAGAATTGTAGACGATTATTATTCAAATCAGGGCCCCTATTCGACATGTGCAACTGTCAAATTTCGCGTCATTTGAAATTCAACTGTTGAAGTTCATTTGAAGTTCATCAAGTGCTGAAGTTCATTTGGTACAAACAATAATTTAACAAAAAACAACTTTGTTTTATTATTACTTTAAGGTTTATAATGGTTTGGTTTGGTTGTCACCTAACTGTGGATTGCTAATGTCAAATTTTGACAAGTAATGATTCCAAAGGTAGACTTGGTTCTCTATGACCTTCAGCACCATCTTGGAGTTTTTGACGTGCGAAAGGGTAATTTATAGCAAAGAGTAAAACTTTTTTTTTTCAGTACGTAAGTTTACATGAATTAATGACATCTTGTGAGCGATAGACCAACGAATGCGCTGTAGGCGATGCGGCGGCGAGTAGTGGAACTTACGTGACAATTTCCATCAATCAAAAAGGGACTACATTGCTGATGGTCGATAAAGGCTATTAATAATTGAATTTTAACAGCAAGAATGCCTTATTGACAAGCGATCTTTTTGTTGAACCCACACCTACACGTCAAATAATGCTTGCTCCACACATTCTCCTATAAACGCTCAAAATTGTAAAAAAATGAAACAATTTACTCATCACCTCTCTCAACTCAAGCTGCCTATTTCTAAACCACGTTAATAAACCACAAGTTGTACCTTAACACATTTCGTAAACCACATATTCAGAAAAGTCCGTATTTTATTACTAAGTGGAACATGAATAGCTTGTATTACTTTTTTGGCATAAAAATAATCTAAATTAGTCAAAATATTTTGACTAAATATTGCGCTACTGACCCTAAAGTTACCAAGTTACTAAGGTAGTAGGTACCTATATAGTAGGTAGCTACTATATAGGTACCTACTACCTTAGTAACTTGGTAACTTTGTCAGTCACCAACTATTTTGATGCTACCTACAAAGAGCATCAAAATAGTTGGCGACTGACAGGTCAGGCTCCGGTCTTGGTAAGTAATATAGTCAAATACAGTAGGTCATAAGACCTAACATTACTACCAAGACCTAATAGTACCTATTGTTTAATATGTATCTACTCAGAGATGATTTTTAATTAAAGGAGATTAAATACATATATGTTATTCAACTACAAATAAAAAAAATTGATCTATTTCAGTTTACACATTTTTTTTCGTTTAATTTTAATAAAACATTAAAGTTTTTAAGCATTCAACTTTATTTAATTTTCTTCACTTTATTATTTTCTGATATTTAGGTAGGTATGGTGTTTCAGGTTGGTAACAGGAAATAAGAAAACCACACCTCTCCAAAAACTCTGCTGGTGATTCACATCTGTAAGTTTAAATATGAAACATGATAAAAACACTTAAATTAAAAACTTAATGTCTGGGAGACCGAGTTTTGCTCTGGAAACATATAATAACCCAAAAATGCGCGTTTTCCCAGAGATAAAACCTAGCTAGATCGATTTTGCGCCCCCGTAAACCTCCATATAGCAAATTTCATCTAAATCCGTTTAGAGCCGTTCCCGAGATCCCCGAAATATATTATACATATAAATAAATAAATAAATATACAAGAATTGCTCGTTTAAAGGTATTAAAAACTTATAAATAAATTATTAGCCCTAAATCCTGGTAGTGAGTGTAGTGACCTACCAAGTGCGGTAGGGTGCCCTTCTGCAGGCTGGCCGCTTGCCCCGCTGGATAAGAATGCTGATCCGCATCATCAAAAGCATACAGATATAAAGCGCTTTGACAGCTCCTCATAGAGGCAACGCGCGCTAGGCCGCACGCCATAAATCTAAGCTAAAGTCTTAAATTCGAGATCATGAACATGAAATATTGTTCGCTATAATATTAAAATCATAGGTATTAGACCTATGATTTTACTATTATAGCGAAAAGTTAGCAGGAGACGGCCGTGCCGTGGTCGTGATAGGTACAGCATGCGTGGACCAGACAAGCAAACCCTGAATTATGTCCCTACCTATTTTACTATACCTTTGTTCACCATTATGTTCACCTATGTATATTTACTCTTCTTTCCAAGATAATCATCTTTTTCAAAATGTAACCCGTATAATCGGGCTGTATAATTGCCTCAATTTTTTTTACACAAAGTTGTATGTAATCTTAATTCGATAATTAATGATGTTTTACATATTTATCATATACTATTTTGCAAATTTTTCTTGGATATTACGTTGTTTATTTCGATTGACGTGTTTATTATTTTCGTTACTATGACAGCGTTTTTTTTTCTTTTTTGGCATTTACGTACTACAGTAGCCAGTGTCATGTCGATATAAAAACACTTTAAAAATGGAAAGGTTGAGTCCTCAATACAGTGACATTATAACTCAAACAAGAACCATCCAAAGGGGGGTGGGGGAAATTTCGTTATCTGCCTCTCTATCACTCTTGCATATACGAGCGAAATTTAATGGTGGCAGATAACGAAATTGGTTTCGCGGCAGGCCCTCTTTAAACAAACCGCCTTGATTCATCAATGTTATATTTATTAGGAACAAACGTTGACTGCCGACTGTCCTGTCTTCAGCAGCGGAGTTGAAACAGTCGCCGTGGTCGAAATCGGCCGGGAGAGTATATATATATATATATATATATATATATATATATTATACTACTCTTTGCTGCCCACTTCTAGCGCTGACGGTACACCGCGAAAATCAGTAAAATGCTGCAAATGGTGTTAAAGGTCTGAAAATCGGTACGATTGATCTTTAGGACATTTGAAACAATTTGACCCGAAGCGCCAACAAATAAAAAAAAACGAGAGGAGTTATGACGTCATATTTTTTTGTATGAAATAAAAAAAAAATGTTTAGAAACCTATCGTGTATGGTATTAAACGAAAGGGCTTTCTGAGCCAATGCTAAAAATATATCACATAGTTACATTTCAGTCATTTTGTTTAAATTATAATAAAAATAGTTTTCAAAACATACCAAGTTTGGGCTTCTCCAGATACAATACCATAATTTTTTTTTTGTAAAATATACCTCAAATTATCCCTAATATCCTCATATCTAACCCTGATAAAGCAATTTTGAAATTATTTACATTTAGGTTTTTTTTTTAATTTTTCAATTTTACAAAGTGTAATAATAGCCCTGCCGAATTACTCAATACGAGTAATAATGTCATTCGGGTAAAATAAGAGTATTGAAACTTGCTTTTTCTACTCCCGTACTTTTATTTGTCATTTAAAGGGTCGTGCACACACCTTTAAACCCCTAACTTATAGTTATCAACACAAGTCTTGAGTCTATTCCCCAAAAAAATATTTGTGCATACACGCAGTATCTTTTTGGCACTTTTACGATACTTCGTGTAATCACCATTTAAAAAATATTGTATGGAATACATTGTTTCCAACCTAATTTTAATTGTCATTTCTGACAGATGAGTAAACCATAGACATGTTTTGGTTAATGGTAAGATTATTTTCATCTTTATAGGGCTGTATCTCCTAAACCGTGCGTCGTAGCACAAAAATAATCAAATTTTCGTTCCCCTTTGAAACCCCTAAGTTATATTTAGAAAACACGAAAAACAAAAAAAAAATTAAGATTTTTTTTTATAGGGTTGTATCTCTTAAACCGTGCGTCGTAGCGCAAAAATATTAAAATTTTCATTCCTCTGTAAGAAACCCTAATTAATATTAAAAAAAAAAACAAAAAAGAGATTTAAAAAAAACAAAAAACTTTATAATGCTGTATCTCCTAAACCGTGCGTCGTAGCGCAAAAATAATCAAATTTTCGTTCCCCTTTAAGAAACCCCTAAGTAAGATTTAAAAAACACAAAAAAAGAAAAAAAAAAGAAAAAAAAAGAAAAAAAAAGAAAAAGAGGAAGAAAAATATTTATAGGGCTGTATCTCCTAAACCGTGCGTCGTAGCGCAAAAATAATAAAATTTTCGTTCCCCTTAAGAAACCCATGCACTGAACAACCTATCACATTAGGACATGAAACAATCATCATCATCCATTTTTATTATTATTTCATTGCATTTCAAAGTAAGAGCTTGGTCGTAGAAAAAGTATTGTATGCAACGTTGTTTAACCGAGTCAAAAAATACTAGTGGCGTCTTTATTAACAATTTTCGGTTGTTGTTTGTTGTTATTGTTACTCACGCCACTCGCCTTTTTTGACCTCTCTTAAACAACAGTTGCATAAAATACTATTACATGTTCCTTTGGTAATATCTAAGCTTTAAGTAAGAAAAAGTTCTGATGAGTGGGGGGTGGAGAACTCGGGAAAGGGGGGACGTTAAAGGTGAGTTTTTTCGGTTAATTCTTTCTTAATTATTACATAGACAATTTTTACTACGACTTATAGATTCCGAGATATAAGCGACTTTCTGAAAAAAACCGTTATATATTAATTTTATGCTTTCTTTTTAAATATTTAATTGAGAGATTCATAGATCACACTATGTAAAATTGAAAAATAAAAAAAAACCTAAATGTATATAATTTCAAAATTGCTTTATTAGGGTTAGATATGAGGATATTAGGTATAAGATTAGAGGTATATTTTACAAAAAAAAAATTACCGTATTGTATCTGGAGAATCCCAAACTTAATTGGTATGTTTTGAAAATTATTTATATTATAATTTAAAAAAAATACTGAAATGTAATGATGTGATATATGTTTGGAATCGGCTCAGAAAGCCCTTTCGTTTAATACCAAACACGATAGGTTTTTAAACAATATTTTTTTATTCCTTACAAAAAAAGATGACGTCATAACTCCTCTCTTTTTTTTTATTTGTTGGTGCTTCGGGTCAAATTGTTTCAAATGTTCTAAAGATCCGATTTTCATACCTTTAACATCATTTGCATCATTTTACTGAATTTCTCGGTGTACCGCCAGCGCTATATAGGTATACTTGGTCAACCAGATCATGACAGTAGAAAAAGTCGGCAATTTTGAAAAATGTAGGCGCGAAGGGATATCGTCCCATGGAAGATTTGAATTTCGTGCCTTTTTTTACTGACAAGATTTGGTTGACCAGCTATATACATATTATACTACTCTTTGCCTACGCCTTTGCTTTAAACTTTTTTTAACAAGTTTTCACAGACAATTAATAATTTGACATAGACGCATCAAGGCGGTTTGTTTACAAAGGGGCCTATCGGGAAGTGCGAAAATCGAAACTCAGCTATTTGCCTCTTTATCGCTCGAATATGCAAGAGTGATAGAGAGGTTAGATAACAATATTTCTAATTTCTGACTGTATTTTTCTTTAAATATTTTCAAATATAATTAAGTTGCGTTGTTTTATCACAAAGTTAAAAAGACTTAAAATACCACTGTCTGTATCATCACCATCAGATCAACTCGATGGTAACCATAAAAATATTGTATTGTCACCCATATTACATATTATGTACTTATGTAAATTTTCAGCTTCATTGAACACCCGAGAAGTGGGTCAAATCTAGACACGCGGTAGCGTGTCCAGCCAAGTTCAAAGAAAAAGGAACTGGCGACGCAGCAACCGTGTGTAATATTACACGAACCATTTCGAGCTACTTTTGACCCCTTCACAACTTGAAACCTACTTAACCTACACACATGAAATTTGGCACATGTATTCAAGTCCCTTAGCTTGTTCAAAATACACTATTTCATAAACATAGCTCAAACAGTTATTGATAAATTAACGTTTAAAAACCGGCATTTTTGTGACTGACTGACATATAGATCAAAAACCTAACCCACTTCCAGGTGACCTAGAAACTTGAAATTTGGCATCAAGGTAGACTATTAGGTGTATATAGAAGGAAAAATGTGAAAATTGGAAATGATTGATATTTTGATGGAAAAAAATAATTAATACTTATAGACCAAAAACCTAACCCACTTCTAGATTACTTAGAAACTTGATATTTGGCAAGGTAGACTATTAGGTGCATATAGAAGGAAAAATGTGAAAACTGGAAATTATTGATATTTCGATGGAAAAAAAAATAATTAATACTTATAGACCAAAAACCTAACCCACTTCTAGATGACTTAAAAACTTGATATTTGGCATCAAGGTAGAATATTAGGTGCATATAGAGGGAAAAATCTGAAAACTGGAAATTATTGATATATCGATGGAAAAAAACATACTTATAGACCAAAAACCTAACCCACTTCTAGATTACTTAGAAACTTGATATTTGGAATGAAAGTAGACTATAAGGCGTATACACTTTTTGTCAATTAACCGCGCGTTAGCGAGGGTCTCCTTTTCAGCTTAGGCAAACTGCTTTCATGATGAATACTATAGTAATTTCTGTACAAAAAGTAATGATATCCCAACAAAAATATAAATGTGAAATGAGAGCCAAGTTCAATATTGAGAATATGTGTCGTTGTTGACTCGCCGACAAAAGAATTGAGATCTATATGGGTGCCAAGTTCTGTGCTGTGTAGAAAATCCTGAAATTATAAAGGATTTGTCTTGGCTAGTTTTTACGTATAGGCATATAGGTAATATATATTTTTCTGTTAGTTTTTCAAAAACTTGGTTTGTTGTTAAAAACTAGCCAAGACAAATCCTTTATAATTTCAGGATTTTCTACACAGCACAGAACTTGGCACCCATATAGATCTCAATTCTTTTGTCGGCGAGTCAACAACGACACGTATTCTCAATATTGAACTTGGCTCTCATTTCACATTTATGTTTTTGTTGGGATTTAATTTGCATGATTTGATTGGAACCACATTGGAACAGACAGACAACCAACGGGACAGATAAAACTAAGTAAAAGCTTGAAAAAATGTGGCTTTTTCAATTTCTATTGCAACTTCAGATGAAAACGGGGTCTCTATTGTTTCCCAAATAGTTTTAAGCCATAATGTATTGTTTGCTCGAATTTTCGTTAGTCATAATTCATTTAGTTCAGAAACGCGTCACTTTTCAGGATTGCCATAAAACAAATCTAACCTAACCTATCTATAGGATAACCTAACTAAAATCTTGAAATGTTAACGGTTTCAGTTTTATGAGTAATGATAATATGACAAACAATACATTATGACTTAAAACTTTATGGGAAACAACGGGACCCCATGAAAACGTCCTTATTGAAGCATAAGGACCCTTAATTTATGGAAAGCCACATATAACAACCAATTCGAGGCTACTAGGTGGCAAAATACGACTCAATACGAGTAGGTAGGTCAAATACACGAGAGTAAGGATTTATATTTGGCCAAATATTCTTGTGACAAAGTTATTCTTCCTCGCGTTATCTCGATTTTGCCACGGATCATGAGAACCTATTGTTAGCTTGACAATTAATCCCAAGGATTGGCGTAGGCACTAGTTTTTCCGAAAGCAACTGCCATCTGACCTTCCAACCCAGAGGGTAAACTAGGCCTTATTGGGATCTGTTAGGCTGTTAAAGTTTAAAGTTACCTACTCGTAAGTCTCGTAACACAACATATAAGTTTCACATAACAAAATTACTTACATATATATATTATGTACCTAAACATATTACTTTTCTAAAAAAAGGACTGAAATCTAGTGCTGCGAAGAAACGGTATTTTTGTTCGGCTTTTTTGTTGCTATTTTGGCATATGGATACATGGTAGAAGAAGTAAGTATGGAATCCTCCTCCGTTTTGCGTGGTCCGACGCACCTGGCCGGGTTTTCGCGATTTTCCGTCAATGTCTGTCAATACCTTATTTCTTACGAACACCTAAAATAATAAGTTTAAAATTAATCTCAATGTCTCCAGTTTGCTGTTCATTCAAACTGACAAAATCCAAATTTCTGAGGCAATATACGAGGGGTGTTCAAAATATTCTCGGTATGAGAATGAAAACAAACAAGTACGAAAAGTTTGATATTTTTATTTTTCAATATACTCCCCCCCTATGTTCATACACTTAAAAGATCGATCAATTATTTTTTTTAATCCTGCATAAAAATATTTTTTATCTTTGGTGTAAAAATGCTCCTCCACTGCCGCTTTCAATGATTCATCATCGGAAAATTTATTTCCACGCAGATCCTTTTTAAGATTGGGGAACAAAAAGAAGTCGCTGGGGGCTAAGTCCGGACTATACGGTGGGTGAGTAACAGTTTCAAACCCACATTCAACAATAGCTGCCTTGGCAATATGAGCAGTATGGACGGGGGCGTTGTCATGCAGAAGCATAACACCTTTGGTTAACTTTCCTCGCCTCTTTTCTTTGATTGCATCCTTTAATTGACGTAGAATGTTAGCGTAGTACTGTCCTGTGATATTTACATCTTTTTCTTTATAATCGATCAGTAATACTCCTTCACAATCCCAAAATATCGTGGCCATGACCTTGCCAGCTGAAGGGATGACCTTGAACTTCTTGGGATGAGCTGAACCCTTAATGTGCCACTGCATGGACTCTTGTTTACTCTCTGGGTCATAATGATGAACCCAGGTTTCATCTCCAGTAACTATTCTTTGCAGCACCTCATCAGGATTTTCACCGCACAGGTCAATAAAATCGGAACAACAAGCTACACGCATGTCTTTTTGAAGCCGAGTCAGCATTCGCGGAACCCATCTTGCACTTACTTTTGACATATTAAGATGGTCATGGATAATATCATGTACGGTACCAATAGAGAGATTGGTTACTTGTGCTATAGATTTTACCTTCACTCGACCATCTTCCAATATAAGTTTTTCCACTTTATCAATATTTTCTTGTGAAGTAGCTACTAGCCAGGTCTAGGGTCGTCTTCAACACTCTCCCTTCCACGTTTAAACTCGCTTGACCACTTTTGAATGGTAGATAAAGAAGGAGCAGACTCACGGTAAACACAATCCATTTCCTCTTTTATGGTTTTTTGATTTTTACCCTGTTTTGTCAAGAATTTTATCACGCATCGATGTTCTAATTTAGTTAACATTGTCAATTCCCACATGATGTTCATGTTTGTTCAGCAATTGCAGAAGAACAAAAGAACATCTCGGTTCGAATTATACTTTTTTTTAATGTCAATGAATAAACCTTAGCGGCCAGTAACGAAAGAAATTTTAGAAGAGGTTGTAAGATATCAATACCGAGAATATTTTGAACGCCCCTCGTACGACCGCTGTCTTATATAAGCCATTAAAATTCATCATGAATAACCCCACGTTGCGTTGTTATAAATTTAATTAAATAAATAATTATTGTATTTAATTTATAACAACTAATTAGGCATAGCGTCCAATTTAGAATATGACACAGGCACTAGTTCTTACGAATTTTACCTTAATTTATTAATCAAAGGACCTGAGGTAAAAGTGAGAAGAGGTTAATAAGCAGATGCACCAGCTAGTCGCCGACGCTCCGCTTCCCCCGGGATTAGCCCTTAAGCCTGCACCTAACAGACTGGCTCATAGGGGGCTATGAGCTTGCTGTTGCGTCAATTTTCATTTTTAGAAGAAAAAACTAGTCTACTAACTACTAACAACACAATAAATGCTTATTTTGCCGCATTCTTCACTATCTCTCCCTATTTCACTGCCATCTAACCCAGAGGACAAAAATATAGCTTATTGTGGCTACTGGCTACTCCGTCTTCCTCATGACTCATGATATTTTACTTCACCATAAAGTAATTGGTGTAATATCAAATGATATTTTTCACACAAGTTACAAGAAGTTCATTGCTAAGAGCCGGGGTTAGGACCCACGACGATTGGTTTAAAATTTAAACTTTATATATAATTTGTTACCTAGTAATTATACTAAATCTGTTTTCTTTTTGACATTTAGTGGTATATGTATTGCTGTATGTTTATTGTCAAGTTTTTTTTAATTCTGGACAATTGTCATATATTCGTTTTCATGATAGATCTACACCAACGCAACTGCATGTCATGTTCTTGCGGTTTATTTTTATAACGCCAAGATCGAAATTTGACTGTTAACTCCATCTTGCGTCGAGTAGGGGAATCAAAAAACTATAGAAAATAGAAATGCAGTTTACTCTATGCCATAGAATCCCCTTTTAAATGTCATAAATCCAAACATGGCGGCCATACCAATAGACAACCAAGTCTAGCGATGAAATGATTTGTTTACATGAGATTCACTGACAGGTGACACACTTTACCTATTCGACAACCCATGATTGTTCAGATTCAAATGAACTTCAACATGCGACGTCAAAAGTGGCATGTCGAATAAGGCCCCAGGAATTCGATAATAAGATTAAGGGTACCTAGCACTGGTATTATATGTATTAGATAACAGACCGGACTACAGGTATTTATACTTAGCTTAAAATAATACCTACTAAACATTTTCTTTTCATTTTCATTTTCTCATTTTCTTTTCATTTTTTTTGTCTTTGAGGTACTAATTTAATGTACAAGGAAAAAGAAAAATTAAGAAAAAAAAAACAAAATCAAATTAATTTTATTTTATTTCTTTAAAAAAATTACATAAAATTTATTATATAATAAGAAAATTAACAAATTTACATCAAAAATACATTAACCTATAAACTAAATTAAAACTAAACTCAACAAGGCCATAACTCAGTCAAAAAACTCGTCCCGCGCCCTTCCAGACGCAAAGGTGCCCATCACGCTCGCCGCATTGCCACGCTGAACAGCGATGGACAGCCTCTGCATCAGGAAAGACCCGGAACGAGGGTCATGACCTCTCTCCCTTAAACGCTGCCCTAATTCACCCAAGAAAATTTTGGCCTCAGCACACCAACACCCGGACGTCTCCACTGCCAACGGGACAAAAATATACTTTGTCAGCAGCGCCGAGTACTTATCGCGCTTCCGAAGTGCCGCAAATTCAGCCGCCGCTCCTGCCGTCCGGGACGTTCGGCCAATGTGCGAGGCGGCAAAAGTGCTAACACACGTGGCATCCCAAATTAGACACTTACCCTTCTCCCACGGAATAAGCGTCAACCCGTCAGGTCTTTTGCCGTCGGACCGACTAAGGCCTGGAGGTTCCAACATGCAAGGCACATTTGCTGATAAAAGTGCCCTCCGCACAATATCATTCAGGGCATGGTGGCGCGGAAACCTCCCCACACACCGACAACAACTCAACGCATGATGACCATTACTCTCAACCATAGTGCCGCAGATGCATATGTGAGGTTCGCAAACATCGCAGCCCAGGCGAAGAGCGACAGCCACCCGCATGGAGCTGTTGTCGAGAAGGGTACCCACGTGTGGAGAGGGAAGTGCACGTAACCATGCCCCAGCCTCAGGCCTAGACACCGCAATCAGCCTAGCCTTGTTTGCACCAACAGCGCGTTCTAGCAGGCCATCAAAAATCCGCTCCACACCTATGTCATCCCACATCCTTTGACGGTCTGGTTTATCTGGCATCGGCGCATTCGGGTTGAGAGCCCTCCAGGCCGCCACAGCATCAGACGCAAAAGGAATTGTTGGCCTGCCACCATCCACAGATAAAATTTCAGTGACCAGGCCCACAACTCCCTCTGACGATGCCAAGAAGGCCGGCAGACTGACGTCCCGTGCACGCCGTATGCCCAAACCACCGTTCCGTATGGGCAAAGACGCCAGAGCCCACTGATCTGGATTGAGGGAGACATTCAGCAAACGCTCCACTGACACCTTCAACACACAGTCGAAGGAGTCTATATGAACAGGGTGCAACCAAGCTGGAACGGTGCGCAGAAAGTAAATTATTTTAGGGACGGCAAAACATACCCGCAAAAGAACCAGAGCCACATGCGCCGGAAGATCCCTCAATCTTTCCGCAGCCATCAAGAGAAGCTGCCTTCTCTCTTCAAAAGCCTCAGGAATCGCCTCCGAATGAATTGGAGAACCCAAGAGAGCGAAAGATTGAGCTGACACCTCCTTGAGTCCGGGAAGCAGATTACTAAAAGTAGAGAAAGAATCACGGGACTCGGCACTGCAGGGGAAAAACTCGCATTTTTCAGGGTTAACCTCTAGACCTAGCACCTGAAAACGTGGTAGAAGAGTAAGCAGATCCTGCTGCACATCCTCTGGCTTACCCCCGAAAAAAAAAGGAACCGCCTTCAAAAAATCAACCCACTGAAAAGCACAAAATAATTTTTATATACCCCACCCCTATCCTTGTCCAGTCCCTATCACGTCGTTAAGCAAATTTCTGCCAAAAAGTAGTTAATACCTAATAATTTTCTTATTATTTTGTTTTTTTTTTTTTTTTTTTGTTTTCTTTTTGTTTTTTTTTAATTTTTTATTCTTTTTTATTTATTATATTTTCTTTTTTTTTCTTTTTAGTGATAGGTACTCCATTTATTTTAGGTTTTGGGCTAAAGTACTAGTTTGTTAGGCTCTCCATTTAGTTTTAACGTAATTTAGTATTAAGTTATTTTGTTTTGTTATATTTGATCTTTTTGTTTATTTTAAATTTATTTTTGTTCGTTTTTATTATTTATTTTATTTTATTTTTTAGTGATAGGTACTTCATTTATTTTAGGTTTTGGGCTAAAATACTAGTTTGTTAGGCTCTCTATTTAGTTCTGGGCTAGTAACTACCTACTAATGTTGGTGATGGCCTAACTCGATGTTAATCGCGACAAAACATAATATGACGTTCCGGTGCTAAACGATTTGTATGTATATTGCTCCCACTTCCACTGCCACTCCCACTTTGAGTCCCAATCCCACTTCCACTCCCATTCCCAGTCCCAGTCCGAGTCCGACTCCCACTCTCACTATTTTATCTAAATCGGTTTCTGCAACTTGAATTTGATGGTAGGTATACCGATAGCATTCGCCACCTACCGAGTCCAATTGGTTTTTCAAACCATCCATGTACTGTACAGTGTACACTAAAACCTTCTCCAAAATGTAACAAACACTTTTCTGAAAACCGCATCAAAAGCGGTTCAGCCAAATGCGAGATAATCACGAACAAACATACATACATACAAACATATGCGTCAAACTGAGAACCTCCTTTTTTTAAAGGCGGTTAGAAAAAAGTTGATCGACCCACCTAGTAGAACTCTGCAACATAGGCACACGGCGACAAGTCGGTTAACCAAAACAAAATGTGCCTATGTTGCACCAAACCTGAGTTCCACTAGGTACAGCCAGGGTTCAGCATCAGCTCTATCTTGGGTACTGCTCTGCCAAGTGCTCATCAAGGCGCGTCGGATGACCAAAACAGCGTGTGTCCATGTTGCACCAAACTCGAGTTCCACTAGGTACAGCCAGAGTTCAGCATCAGCTCTACCTTGGGTACTGCTTTCGCAAGTGATCATTAAGGCGCGTCGGATGACCAAAACAGCGTGTGTCCATGTTGCACCAAACTTGAGTTGCACTAGGTACAGCCAGGGTTCAGCATCAGCTCTATCTTGGGTACTACTCTCCCAAGTGCTCATCAAGACGCGTCAGATGACCAAAATAGCGTGTGCCCATGTTGCACCAAACCTGAGTTCCACTGGGTACAGCCAGGGTTCAGCATCAGTTCAACTCCATGTATACTAAAACCTTCCCCAGAATGTAACAAACACTTTTCTGAAAACCGCATCAAAATCGGTTCAGCCAAACGCGAGGTAATCGCAGACAAATATACATACATACATACATACATACAAACATACGGGTCAAGGCGGCGGCGGGTTTGAAGACGGTTAAAAAGGTATATAACGGAAAAGAAAAAAAACTGGTCTAAGTAATGAAATAAATGCATTTGTATTTTTGTACTATTATATACATACTTCCAGCTTCCAGTTCTGTTCGAGTGTAGGCACCTGACCTATATAGATGGTTAAAAAAATCCATTGAAATGCATGGCATAATAATTTATTACTGGTCATTTCGGGTAGTTATAAAATAACCAATCAGAAGTTGTTTTGACAGTAACCTTAGTTTTTATTGTAATCTACCCTCTAGCCCAAAAAGCGCATAACATCAATAAGACAATTCTAAATACCTAAGCCTAAGTAACCCTCTTAGCCTCTTACATTATAAAATGACGGATGGACAGCTATAGTGAGCTAATAGGGTTTCCTTTGGCACATGTTGTGTATAGAACCCTAAGGGCCGATACAGACGGACTGCAAACCGACTGCAATGTGTATGGGAATTGCACGCCGACTGCACGCCACGTCGGCATCCCATACAAGTTGCAGTCGGGTTGCAATCCGTCTGTACCGGCCCTAAAAAATACCTACCTCTTAAGACGAAAGTGGAGGACCCGCGCGAAATCGCCTTTTCATACAAACATAGTCCTCATTTTCCTCCTTGGATATTAACATTATTGAAAATAATATATGTTCACACAATTATGTGAAAAATTAAGAATTGTACTAGTAAAACTTCACCAGTTAAAATATGTATTGGACAGGGCCACGATGTATACATTGTATTATGCACTGGCAGACTCTCTATTTTCTTATGGACTGGCATGCTATGGTAGGACATTTAAAACGTATTTAGACAGGATAAAATCATTACAGATACGCTTTATGAAACTACTAGTGGACAAAAAAACCAAAAATCGCTGTAAAAAAAGTAATTATGAGGAATTATTTGCGGAATGCCGTATGTTGCCGGTTCATGAGGAAGTAGGGATGTTGCTGGCATTAGAGCAGTTCAATAAGGATGAATTTAAAAACTATGTAAATCACCCCAGGTTCACGAGAACAATCAGTAAAAAAATGTTAGAGGTTCCGTCTTGTGGTAAAAATTATTATGGAAAAAGATGTAGGAAGTACTTGATCCCAAAATTGTATAACGAAATACCGTATGATATAAGGGAATGTAAATCATTTAGGATGTTTAAATTTAAAATGAAAATGTTTCTATTAGACAAAATTAAATTAAAGTTACCATCATAAGCAATAAGATGTACCTACTGTTAACAATTAATTAAGCAATTGCCTAAGTAGCTAAGTTTACCCATCTATGTTTTAAGGGAGTTCCCTCTGCCAACAAACTGTCCTGCAGTTTGGCAGAAGAAAAAAATATGTATGTTAGGGTTTATTTCATCTGAATAAACGATTATTTATTTATTTATTTATTTTATTATTTATTTGTTGTACATCAACCACATGTTACATTACTACGTTAGATTTTTTCGAATTTTTAATTATTATCAAAGTTAGGAGTGTTTAAAAATGTGTATGAAATCTTTTTTTCGCTCCTAATTTTTACAATAATCAATAAATCTAAAAAAAGTCAAACGTAGCTAGGGTTGTATGGTTAATATACATCAAGTTATGCAAAAATATTATACATAATGTCAATACCCAGAGAGGAAAATGGGGATTACCTTTGTATGGAGCAGCGGCCGCGTCCCCTTTCCTCTTAACACCATAAGAAAATTATATAACCGGTTTTCCCTTAGGTATAACAAAAATTGGGTCGATAACAAATCAAACTCGCTAGGGAATTAATTACCCGATAACTCAATAACATCATTTTTGTGTCGGTTCAGTCGGTTGTAGCCGTTGTAGGTAATAGTTATGGCTGTACCTAGTTAATACAATACCTAGGTTTATAATACGCAGTAAGTCAAACGTAACTATACTCATGACTAAATTAGGTATTAAAATTCCAGTTAAAAATATTACGTTCTGTTAAGCAGTTAAACAAAGATTTCTTTACATTGTTAATTCATTATGATTCGACGTTTTTCAACCTCACCTACTTATTCGTTATTGAGAACGCTATTGTTCTTACACGGCGTTTATTTATGTATGTAGGTACAGTTCAATTAGACAATACATTGTGGCGTCAATGCATATGACATATATATGTATATGCTAGTAGCAGAAACGACAAAGGAAAATAACTTAATTATGGACACATACCTACTTTAACTACCTTGGAAGTAATTCATATAGTTGGTAAGTAAAAAGCGAGTGGAAATGTAGCTTAGGTAGGTATTATATAAACAAAATTCCCATAAGAGATTGCAAATAGGTATATGAAAGTATTATGGCTGCTACTAAGGAAGGTAAGATAATACGTAGTCTTAGGTCCGGTTGGACCAACCATTATCGATAGGTTAGGTATACTGATTAAAGTAATTTGGCAGAGAAATTAATTTGGCAGAGAACCATATGGACCTGGATATTAAAAAAATCAAAAATAAAATTTTAGAAAACATAATAATTACGATTAGGTATACAGATTGTTTGGGGGCCACAGGCTTTTGGCGTCCAAGAAAACTGTAAAGCATATTAGGTGAGGTTTTAAAACCTTGAAGACTATAGATAATAGTGACTTACAACAGATAGTTGTCTAAGTAATATAACCTCCATTCTTTTCCGCTTTCCACGGTCATTTCCACTATTTCCTTGCCTCTGCTTTTTAGGGTTCTGTAGTCAACTAGGAACCCTTTTAAAAAATAAGAATTTTAGGGTAAGTATAAGTGCCTTCCCTAAATGTTATTACACATATGTATGTAGGTACCTACCTAATAATTAATAAAGGGGGATGAATGTTTAATTTTGTTTTGCCCCCCCCCCCTGCTTCTCTAACTTTTGAACCATGGGTCCAAAAAATCGTACATTAAGATTGATAAGTATGAAAAAGTCGTTAATAAAATAGCGCTTAATAAAGGTATTTAACAAAAAATATAGGTACTTAATCAGATATACCTACCTAGTGGACATGATACTTGTTAAGCCGCTTTTGAGTTATCGCAAAAAATCTTCCCTTCCTTTTGCTTGTCATGTAAGTATATGATAGTACTTACCTACTAATAGCACCCGTTCAAGGTCTATTGTATCTAGGTTACCTACTTATTGTCCTTTGAGAATTAATAATTAATTGATCATAACTCAATAAATGTCTCTATATATTCGTAAATAATTAAAACCTTTTCAACGGATATCAAATGACAGTAGTGTTATGAACTCGGAGTAATAATCCAATATGGAGTGGTGACACGCACTAATTTCTATGTGAAAAATTCTGCCGTTTTCGGCGCGGGGGGCGAGGAACGCACACAAATAATGTAAACACTAATGCATTTTTTGCATGCGTCGCTACACACGCACACGACAAAATTATCAAACACTAGCATAAACTATATTCACACAAATACAAGAACAAACACAGACAACCCTGTCCGTGAACGAGATGATGTCAGTTCTAAGTAAACGTAGAAGTGCGAGGGACTTGTCGATAATATTGTCGATATTTTATTGACTGAATTTTAACTGTCTTCTTTAGTCAATTATAACCATCAAAAACATTACATGTAAAAAGGTGCAAGTCTCGCAACGCTTCTACTACAAAAAAGTTTTGAGATGTAATGCTAATCTGAAACCAAGTCGGTTATTTTAATCAGTGCCAGGGGGTGTTAAAACCGTATCAATAATATATCTTTAATTTGTAATACGTATCATGACTTGGCAATCGCACATAATGCAAAATTTTAGAAAACATAATAATTACGATTAGGTATACAGATTGTTTGGGGGCCACAGGCTTTTGGCGTCCAAGAAAACTGTAAAGCATATTAGGTGAGGTTTTAAAACCTTGAAGACTATAGATAATAGTGACTTACAACAGATAGTTGTCTAAGTAATATAACCTCCATTCTTTTCCGCTTTCCACGGTCATTTCCACTATTTCCTTGCCTCTGCTTTTTAGGGTTCTGTAGTCAACTAGGAACCCTTTTAAAAAATAAGAATTTTAGGGTAAGTATAAGTGCCTTCCCTAAATGTTATTACACATATGTATGTAGGTACCTACCTAATAATTAATAAAGGGGGATGAATGTTTAATTTTGTTTTGCCCCCCCCCCTGCTTCTCTAACTTTTGAACCATGGGTCCAAAAAATCGTACATTAAGATTGATAAGTATGAAAAAGTCGTTAATAAAATAGCGCTTAATAAAGGTATTTAACAAAAAATATAGGTACTTAATCAGATATACCTACCTAGTGGACATGATACTTGTTAAGCCGCTTTTGAGTTATCGCAAAAAATCTTCCCTTCCTTTTGCTTGTCATGTAAGTATATGATAGTACTTACCTACTAATAGCACCCGTTCAAGGTCTATTGTATCTAGGTTACCTACTTATTGTCCTTTGAGAATTAATAATTAATTGATCATAACTCAATAAATGTCTCTATATATTCGTAAATAATTAAAACCTTTTCAACGGATATCAAATGACAGTAGTGTTATGAACTCGGAGTAATAATCCAATATGGAGTGGTGACACGCACTAATTTCTATGTGAAAAATTCTGCCGTTTTCGGCGCGGGGGGCGAGGAACGCACACAAATAATGTAAACACTAATGCATTTTTTGCATGCGTCGCTACACACGCACACGACAAAATTATCAAACACTAGCATAAACTATATTCACACAAATACAAGAACAAACACAGACAACCCTGTCCGTGAACGAGATGATGTCAGTTCTAAGTAAACGTAGAAGTGCGAGGGACTTGTCGATAATATTGTCGATATTTTATTGACTGAATTTT